>NW_026971642.1:0-42097 GCF_963678635.1 Symsagittifera roscoffensis | reverse complement strand
TAACACGATTGATTTTGAAGCGGAATTTATTTAAACAAGGTTGTGAAGGGATAAGATTCACAAAATGACAATTCAAGATGATTTGTAAAGTTAAACTTTTGTTGCGTTGCTCAAAAACATCCCATGTATCACCTGAGCTTTTACTACGACATATGAGAGACAAGAAAACATAACAATTTTATCTCTCAAAGACAGGAAACCATAACAATTCATTAGTTTCTGTTCCGCTCTTTGGCTTTGTACGTGAATGGACCTAATGATCTCAACTCTCACACTTCTAGATACTTTGTAAAAATCATAACAAAGTCTGGTGAAGATCGTAATCTTTTCATGAATTTTCGTGAAGGACTTGCATGTTGTCGAAAAAATTGTGCGAGAAATTATATTTATATAAAATTTCAGATGTCATAACCTTATAAATGCCAAAACTAAGAAGGTGACTACATAGTAAATCTAGCTGTTATAGTTATTGGAAAAATGATCAGTGAAAAAAATGGGTTTCAAAAAATATGATTTTGTTACATATGAAAAGTTGTTCTAAAAGGTATTTTTTTCCCGATTGTAAACTAATGAAAAAAAATTGAACAATTAATTGACCTAGAGGAATACTCAACAAAGTTCGAAGCAGTCGACGGTTTTCTATACTGGTTTTCAGGAGTTCCTCAGTCAAAACTATCTGCAACAATATTGGATAAAAGAACATGAAGCAAAACTATTTAACACGATTGATTGTGAAGCGGAATTTATTTAAACACGGTTGTGAAGGGATAAGATTCACAAAATGACAATTCAAGATGATTTGTAAAGTTAAACTTTTGTTGCGTTGCTCAAAAACATCCCATGTATCACCTGAGCTTTTACTACGACATATGAGAGACAAGAAACATAACAATTTTATCTCTCAAAGACAGGAAACCATAACAATTCATTAGTTTCTGTTCCGCTCTTTGGCTTTGTACGTGAATGGACCTAATGATCTCAACTCTCACACTTCTAGATACTTTGTAAAAAACATAACAAAGTCTGGTTAAGATCGAAATTCTTTCATGAATTTTCGTGAAGGACTTGCATGTTGTCGAAAAAATTGTGCGAGAAATTATATTTATATAAAATTTCAGATGTCATAACTTTATAAATGCCAAATCTAAGAAGGTGACTACGTAGTAAATCTAGCTGTTATTCTAGCTAAATCTAGTTATTGGAAAAATGATCAGTGAAAAATATGGGTTTCAAAAATATGATTTTGTTACATATGATATACATGGCTTCTTCAAGTGTTTTTGGTGTGCTAGTTATGACAGTTTAATCAAAATATCTCAGGTTCTCATCAAACTTCTTCTGAGATGAAAAATTGGAGTGAGACATGTTTATCTATGAATGTGTTCCAGATTCGCAAAAAATTGTTCGAAAAGCCACTGGGATTCAATCTTCCAGTTTCTGAAGATGTAAAATTGTTCGAAAGTCTAGTGATTTTTGATTTTGAGCCAATTTGAGTTCCTACAGAAGAATTGAACACAATTTACAACCTGGATTGAAATTAAAAGTTCCGATATCAGTCTCTTTATCATCGAATTCAATTGAAACAAAGAGCTTTTGGCTGAGAACGTTAAGCTGGAAATGAAAAAATCAAGATTTTAATGTAGCTGACGATGAGCGAAAAAAAATCAACTGAATAATCGAGAAGAAGTTATTCGAGGAACAAAAATGATTACAAATATGAATTCGTTGACGATTTGGAAGGAGCAGATATGTCAACCCAGTTTTTGAGATTTTAGAAAAAAATCAGCTGATTCAATTGAAACAACATCTGGAGAGATATATACGTTTTTTACTGTTTTTGTGTTAAACAGCCGTAAATATTGCCTGATTTTAATCCGGTCGCATCTAATTTTTTTTAGATTCACGAAGGGTTCTTTTCCTCTGATTAGTTTGAAAATTGTCAAAATTTCCATTATACAAAGCCTTTTTCGTTAAACTTAGGACCATAATTATTTTAGACAAAGACTTCATTGGTTTTGAGAAGTAGAGATACAGTGGTATTTACGAACAAGAAGCATTGAAAAAGCTTCAAATTAAAACTGTATTAATCTGGCTCGGATCTTTAGAATTGTTTACAAGATATTGGCGAAAAATAAAAGAATGAAGCCCAAAGACTTTCTGAAGTGGTACAAAAACAAGGCTCTTTTTCCAAGCAGAAAAACAAGGCACACAGAATGGTTAAGTTTTATCATAACAAAGGAATACATATGTTTCAACTTGGATGTAATCTTCCAAATCTAGCTATTCTATGTCTACACATTTCTACAACATATAAATTTAATCCATTTTGCGAAGGTGATAAAGCTTTGCATGAAAAAATACGAGAATGCATGACTGATGGACCTTCAATTATGTCCACCCGAAATGTTATAGTTGAAAAAACATCCATCAGAAACTCATCGAGGATTGTTAACCGGTTGTTGGAATTGATACAAGCCATCTATAACCAAACACAATGGGTCACGGTATGCCAACATGACTATACATGAGATGGGAGTTTGTCACCATTATGCAAAAGTCTAACGCTAGACTTAATCTTCTCACAATTGTGAGAATATGTTCATGTCTTTCTGTCGGAAATATGACAAAAAAAACGAACTTGAGTGCTATTACACATCTGGACAGTCATTCATCTGAGACAGTCATTCATCTGGACAGTCCTTTTCACGTCTGTTTTATTGTGGACAGTAATTGTGATCACTGTAAGTTAGAGTTCGGAATAATGAAATGCAAAAGTAGTTTCTTTGCTTTTCAAGAAGCTAGTCTCAGATTAGGATAGTCAATGAGTTTATCAGAAGAGAGAGATGATTCATACGCAAGGGGAATTCACAAAAAGGAAGAAAATACCAATTTGAAGATTTTTGATTTTGTGAGTGGTGGGAAAGTTTAAAAACTGATGACTTGATCAAAAATCATGTCAGAACACTTTTACCTGGATAGACCTCTGTCAAGAGACACATAGAAAAATTGAATACAAATGATTATCAGTAGTATATGAGTGAGGAGAAAAGAGGGGGGAGGTGGTTGCGGACCCCCATCTTTTAACATACGCTATTGAGTATCCGTTCCGCAACATATGTATAGATAGGGATTATATTTCACGTGTATTAAGTTGGGAATATATTTCCTATGTTTTAGGATAGGTTTTACCAAATAATTGATATGGTAAGTTTCATAAAAGATTTTGGCGCCCATTGTTATCATGTTTTAAGATAGTGTTTAGATTTCCCATGAAAAAGGATAGTGTACAGATATTCTTATTGATTAGGGTTAGAAATTCATCGTCTTAACTTTATAGGTTTCTCAATGCATTAGGATAGGGAATGTTAAGGTTTCAGTGTGATGGTAAGAGAATGAAAAGAACAACGGTGTTTTTTTTGGATTTTTTGTGGAATGTCTAGTTTTTTTGCAAAAATCTCTGCTTGCGTTTTGTAATTTTCAGGTGTTACGTGTAGATCGTCTAAGGAAGATATTAGGTTTTTTGATTCATGGGAAGTCAATGGTAAGATGTGCAAATAGTTGAAATTTTTTATCAAAAATTGACATTTTCTCAAAAAACTTCAAAACACGATAATATTTGAGGTAATTTGACTTCAATTCTATTTCACTTCATTTATGCTCATTTTTTGGAATAGAACTCAATATAGCTAAGACTATGCTGAAACCTAGTGCAACTTCAAGAAAAATTCGAGTTTTTGGAAAAAAATGCAAAAATTTCAAGTTTTCGGGATATATTGCAATAAAGTCAAACATTTTTAAAGAATTGCAGAAATCTCAAGGATTTGGATAGTTTTTTGCTGATTCTGATCTGATTGAAAAAACCTAAATCTCAAAAAATGAAATACGATACAGCCTTATTTGAACTACAGAAGGAGTTTTATAATGCTCTGAACAAACAAAGCTCATATTAGCTGAATCAGTATTGAAATTTCAGATTTCTCGATTAATCAATTGTTAAATTTAGTCAAATCTATCCAAGGTTTTCTTTTTTGACCTTTCATTCGTGGAATCAACTGTTTTTTTTGTCCAACCCAAAGAGAAATCACTTAGTAATCTCAATACAAAGATTTTCTGAAGTGGAACAACAACAAGGCTTTTTTTTCCAACCCCGAAACCAAGGCTCATAATGGTTCAGTTTTATCATAAAAAAGGGTTATATTTGTTTCAACTAGGATTTAATCTTCCAAAACTAGCTAGCTTGTTTCTACACTTATCTAGGACATACAATTTTAATCCATTTTGCGAAGGTGATAAAGCTTTGGTTGAAAAAAAAAACGAGAAGGCATTACTGAGGGATCTTCAATTGTGTCCACTGGAAAAGCTTTAGTTGATAAAGCAATCATCAGAAATTCATCAAAGGTTGTAAGTCGATTGTTGGAATTGATGCAAGCTAGCTATAACCAAACTCATTGTGTCAAGATATGCCAACAGGTCTATAGATGAGATAGGAGTTTGTCACCATTATGCAAAAGTATAAAGCTAGACTCAACAATCTCTCAACTTTGAGAGTATGTTATGTCTTTCTTTCGGAAACAACACAAGAATACGAACTTGAGAGCAATTTCACATCTGGACAGTCATTCATCTGAGACAATCATTCATCTGGACGGTCTTTTTCGCTTCTGTTTTTATATGGACAGCCATTATGATTACTGTAAAATAGAGTTCTAGTTATAGAGTTTGGGATGCTAATGTCATTTCTGTGCATTTCAAGAAGCTAGTCTCAGATCAAGACATTCAACGAGGTAATCAGAAGAGAAAGTTGATTCATACGAATCGGGAAAGCACAAAAAGAAAGGGCATACAGATTTGAAGAAAAGTGATTGTGTGAGTGGTTTAAAAGTTTCAAAATTGATGACCTGATCAAAAACTATGTCAGAACACTTTTACCTTGATAGACCTCTTTCTTCAGACCCACAGCAAAATTGAATAAAAATGATTATCAGTAGTATATGAGTGAGGAGAAAGAAGGGAAGGTGGTTGCGGATCCCCATGTACTAACATAGGCTATAGATAGAGTATCCGGTCCGCAACCTATATTTTAAGATAGAGAATAGATTTCCCTATGGGTTAAGATGGGTTAAAGAATTCCTATGTTTCCAGATAGGTTTTACCGTAGGTTTCAGATGGTAAGTTTCAGAAAAAGCCCGATCTTACCATTTTTTAAGACAGTGTTTAGATTTCCCATGTATTAGGATAGTGTATAGATACACCTTTGTATAAGTGTTAGAAATTCATAATATTAGGATAGGGAACGGTATTGTTTCAATGCGATAGTAAGAGTATGGTAAGAAAAACGGTGTTTTTTTGGATTTTGTTTGGAAATGTCTAGTTTTTTCTCAAAAACCTCGGCACTTGTTATGTAACTTTTGAACATCATGTGTAGATTGTGTAATGAAGGTATTAGGTTTTTTCGTTCATGTTAAAACAATGGTAAGATGTGCAATTAATTGGAAGTTTTTTATCGAAAAAAATGACATTTTTTCTAAAAACTTTAAAACACGATAAGTAATTTGACTTCAAACCTGTTTTATTTTTTTCAATTTTGTTTTTTGAAACAGTACTCAATCTAGCTAAAATTATGCTGAAACCTACTGCAACTACTTGGAAAAATTGCAGAAATTTCAAGTTTTTGTGAAAAATTGCAAAAAATTTTAAGTTTTTGGAAAAAAACTGCAACAAATTTAATCTTTTTTAAAAGAATTGCAGAAATCTCAAGGTTTTGGGTAGTTTTCTGTTGCTTCTGATCTAATTGAGAAAATATATATCTCAAAAAAAATACGATATAGTTTAGTCTGATTTGAGCAATGAAGTGATATTTTGTAACGCTCTGAACATATAAAGCTGATATTAGCAGAATCAATATTGAAATTTCAGATTTCTCGGTTAATTAATTGTAATTTTCGAGAAAAAAAATTATCAAATCTAACCAAAGTTTTCTTTTTTAACCTTCCACTTGTGTAGTTAACTGGTCTTTTTTTGTCCAACTCAAAGAATCTTCATTTAAAAATCTCAATTCAATCGAACAATAAGCACAATTTTCCTTGAAACTTCTTGATTAAGCTCCATGATCCAACTCCTTCTCAGTTTTTTTCTCAAAGATTAAACCAAACATGTACAAAAATTACAACTTCAGAAAAATTTTCAACCTTATTCAAAATAATAAATTTAGGATCAGTGACAAAAACTGAATACTTTACTGCTAAAACTGACTCAAAATTGTTTTTTTTTTAAGTATTTGATTGTATGATATTTAACAAAATCTTCTTCAAAACTGAAGATTATCCCAATTTTGCTCCTACAACAGAGTTTTTATTGTTTTTTCTGTAGAAGTTTTCAAAGTCTCAAGCTTATTCTTGCTTTGCTTATTGCATTTTTTTGCAATTGAACTCTTTTACAAGAAAAGATAGTCGGAACTGAGGAGTTTAGGAGAAAATAGTTTCAATTGAACAAACACTTTGCTGACACAGATAAAATTACAACTAACAACGTATAATTTTCCTATGTAATTTGTACATGTTCTCATTTAGGTTCCCTTGTTTAGTTGCTACTGCAAACTTTTTCAGCAAAAACACAAATTTTTGTATCCTTAATTTTTTTTATTGCAAAAATTTTATTAAATCGCATTTTGTTCTTGATTATGTCGGAGGTTTTCTCAAAAATGTGTCTGTGAGAAAAAATCGGTGCTATTTTAAGCACTCGATTGTCAATGAGAATATAAAGATGTAACTCTACGTTGATTTCTTAGAATAAAATAAGATCAGCCCTACTGTTTATAATTTGCAAAACCCTTCGGAATCAGAAATAAGCAAGGGAACTTCGTTCCAGGTTTCTGAAACCTTTATGAACTTCTAAAAGATCTGTTTTCAAAAAAATCGATTAATGAAAGGAAATCGTGGTGCAAACTGGAACAATTGAATAAATTTGCGCAAAAAACTATAGTTCTATGTAATTTTCTCATTTGAAGAAAATTGGAGCTGACCAGAACTAAATAATTACTGTGTGTCTAACTAAAATTTTTCTTGTTAAACCTCATATAATTAAGAGATCACACAAATGCTCATGCTAAAGTTTTGTGTTTGTACAGAAAATTATGCAAGCTTGTTATTTATTATCTCTGATGAGTTTTTGATTTATGCTTCAGTTCATCTTCCAAGAGATGTCAGATTTGTGCTTACTTCACAAATTTCTTGTCAAAAAAACTGAATTTTCATATAAAATTACCTAGTAAATCAAATGATAGGACGTTTTCAAAACATTACACTTTTATGTTGAATTTTGTCTCAATATGTAATAAGAGTTTTAAGCTAAGTTTTAATAAAATTATCTTAAAACTCCTAAAGAATTGAATTGAGTTTGTATCTCAAATTGATATTTTCTTAGTTTCTTTTTCGTTTAGTATCGTCCAACTTAATCGAATTTGAACAAAATTTTACTTAAAATTTGAGTTTTAGATGAAAAAATGTATCAACGAACGTTCATTAATATGAAGCAGAATTAATACCATAATTTTTTTTTCTAAAAGCTCAATTGATTTCCAAAGCTGATATTGCTGTTTCAACTTTGAATTTCTATGATGAAGGCATTTTTTGATTGAGAATGGATGTTAATAAAATTTCGAAAGTTAGCAAGAACATAAAAGAACATAGAAAATCTTTTCTAAGTCAGTCTCCGCAAGCTTGTAACCAATGGAGTAGATTTTCGGATCGATTTCCATTGAAAATTTCACGACAATTTGAACTCGATTGTTGCTGGTTTTATCATCAGTCAGAACAATTGAATAGAAAAATGACAGTTCAAGAAAAAGGATGAAAACACTCTTTAAATTTTAAATAGAGTTTTTTCAAGTATAATGTTTGGCTTTTCAGATTCATTTCAAATTATTTATCAAGTCTTCTTTTTCCTACGTTTTTTTTTTGAAAACGTATTATCTTTACCTTCTTTTGGAGTGTTTTTGAGAGTGCTGAGAAGAAAGTTTATCATTATGTTGACAAGAATCATGATTCTTCTTCATATGCTTAGTGAATTCCTCGCTGCTATAAGTATCAAAATTTCATATGGAACTCTTGAAAACCCCCAGTGCTTACGATGTCTTGATGCCTCTGAGCGAGTGTAAGCCCTGCCACATTCAAGATATGCAATTCATTCGATTCTATTCAGTGACACGGCATCTCAATTTGAAAAGAAAGGAAAAAAAGATATTCAGAAAATTTGAAATTGGCAGAAATTTTAGAAAAGAATAGTTGAATTACTCGAAAAATGAAATACCTAAACAAAAAAACAGCAACTTTCCTAACCAATCGAATTCAACGTGAAAGAAAATCAGAATGAATATGCTATTTAGTCTAGCAACTTTCCTAACCGATCGAATTCAACGTGAAAGAAAATCAGAATGAATATGCTATTTAGTCTAGCTGAAAAAAGTCAACCAATCCAACCGTGGATTTTCAAAAATATAAACCGATCAGAATCGAGCAATACTTATGAGGAAACTTTTATCTTTTTTGATATCAACCAATCAGAATCGAGCTTCAATGGTTATGGAAGTTTCAACAAATTTAGGGTCAACCAATCAGTGTTGAGCATTATTACCTAATGATTTTTAAACAATTTTGATATCAGTTTTAATGAATTTTCTAGGGTACTAACATATACAACTGACACCAAGGTGAGATTTTTTTGTCAGATTTTTACATTTTTTTTCAATATTCAATTCAAATTTTGAAATTTCGTTCAAAGTTTTTTCGATTTGTTCTATTTTTAATCAGTGAAAAAAAAAATTACCAAAATGTACAATTTTATTCTTTTCTTCTTGGTAAATTCAAAATAAACAACTGGAAGTCTGTTAAATAATCCATATTATTTAGTTTGGATAATCCAATAAAAGATATTCTGACAAATATAGATTTTGTATTTGCGTCAAATTCAAAACAGTAATCGAAATGATGTCCTTTATCTTCAATTTTTGTTTTTTGGTTCTTGTATTTTTCTAATTTTTACTGACCGACCAGTCAATCTGAGTTAACTCCTCTAAATTAAAACATTGTCTATAATTCTGGCAATACCTTTCTTTCTGACAGCTCCTCTCCATCTTTTTAACAAAACTTTTGAAATTTCTGTGCTTCTGTACAAGTTAAAACTAATGCAATCTCCATCAGCGTCATCTGTCAACCACTATTTTAGTTTTCTGTAGTATTGCCCTAAAATATTATGAATGTCCAATTCAGAAATTGAAAATATTTTTGATAGAAACCTTTTTTAACGAAACAAACAAAGAAACTTGAAAAAACTGGAATTGTTGTACTTTTTAATTATTTTGTCGTAGCAGTCATCATAAAATGTTTTTCCCTTAATCAGAGTCTGGTTAGTTTTTGGGACTTTCATGCAGCCAATCAAAACTTTAAATTTGAGCAAATAAAATGAAAAAAAAACTGATGAAATTCAGAAATTCGGAAAACAATGTTTTCAACTGAATATACAGTTTTTTTTGTAATGCTGTTGCTTCTGATCTAATTGAGAAAATATACATCTCAATAAGAATTGAGAAATGATTTGAGCTACAAAGTGATATTTTGTAACGCTCTGAACCTATAAAGCTGATATTAGCTGAATCAATATTGAAATTTCAGATTTCTCGGTTAATTAATCGTGTTTTCGAGAAAAATAATTAATGAAATCTAACCAACGTTTTCTTTTTTAACCTTCCATTTGTGTAGTTAACTGGTCTTTTTTTGTCCAGCTCAAAAAATCTTCATTTCAGAATCTCAATTCAATCGAACAATAAGCACAATTTTCCTTGAAACTTCTTGATTAAGCTCCATGATCCAACATCTTTTCAGTTTTTTCTCAAAGATGAAACCAAACATGTACAAAAAATACAACTTCAGAAAAGTTTTCAAACTTATTCAAAATAATAAAACTTTACTGCTAAAACTGACTCAAAATTGTTTTCTTTTTAAAAAGTATTTGATTGTTTGTTATTTAACAAAATCTTCTTCAAAACTGAAGATTATCCAACTGTTGCTCCTACAACAGAGTTTTTATTGTTTTTCTGTAGAAGTTTTCAATGTCTCAAGCTTATTCTGGCTTTGCTTATTGCATTTTTTTGCTGACAGAGTCAAAATTAGAACTTTTTTATCTAGCAAAAATTTTATTAGATTTTGTTCTTGATTTTGTCGGAAGTTTTCTCAAAAATGTGTAAGTGAGAAAAAATCGGTGCTATTTTAAGCACTCGAATGCCAATGAGAAAGTAAAGATGTAACTATATGTTGATTTCTGAGAATAAAATAAGAACAGCCCTACTTTTTATAATTTGCAAAACCTTTCGGAATCAGAAATAAGCAAGGGAACTTCGTTCCAGGTTTCTGAAACCTTTATGAACTTCTAAAAGATCTCATTTCAAAAAAAAATCGATTAAGGAAAGGAAATCGTGGTGCAAACTGTAACAATTGAATAAACTTGCGCAAAAAGTTATAGTCCTATGTAATTTTCTAATTTAAAGAAACTTAGAGCTGACCAGAACTAAACTTTTACTGTGTGTCTAAGTGAAATTTTTCTTGTTAAAACTCATATAATTAAGAGATCACACATCTGCACATGCTAAAATTTCGAGCTTAAACAGAAAGTTCAGCAAACTTGTCATTTTTTTTTCTGATGAATTTTAGATTTATGCTTCATGTCTCATCTCCCAAGAGATGTCGGAGTTGTGCTTAATTCACAATTTTTTTTCTCAAAAAAATGAATTTTCATATAAAATTACCTAGTATATCAAAAGATAGGATGTTTTCCAAACATTACACTTTTATGTTGAATTTTGTCTCAATATGTAATAGGAGTTATAAGCTACGTTTTAATAAAATTATCTTGAAACTCCTAATGAATTGAATTGAGTTTGTATCTCAAATTGATATTTTCTTACTTTCTATTTCATCTACTATCTTCCAACTTAATCCAATTTGAACAAAATTTCACTTGAAATTTGAGTTTTAGATGAAATAATGTATCAACGATCGTTCATTAATATGAAGCAGAATTAATACCATAATTATTTTTTCTCATAAAGGTCATAAAGCTTTTTCCCATAAAGCTCAATTGATTTCCAAAGCTGATATTGCTGTTTCAACTTTGAATTTCTATGATGAAGTAAATTTTTGATTGAGAATGTATGTTAATAAAATTTCGAAAGTTATCAAGAACATTAAAAAAATTCTAAATCTTTTCTAAGTCAGTCTCCACAAGCTTGCAACCAATGGAGTAGATTTTCGAATCGATTTCCATTGAAGTTTTCACAAAAATTTGAACTCAATTGTTGCTGGTTTTATCATCAGTCAGAATAATTGAATAGAAAAATGACAGATCAAGAATAATGATGAAAACACTCTATAAATTTTAAATAGTTTTTTTCCAAATTTAAAGTATAGACTTTTCAGATTCGTTTCAAATTATTCATCAAGTTTTTTTTCCTAGGTTTTTTTTTAATACGTTTTATCTTTACCTTCTTTTGGAGTGTTTTCGAGAGTGCTGAGAACAAATTTTATCATTATGTTGACAAGAATCATGCTTCTTCTTCGTATGATTTGTGAATTCCTCGCTGCTTTAAGAATCAAAATTTCATGTGGAACTCTTGAAAACCCCCCAGTGCTTACTATGTCTTGATGCGTCAAGCGAGTGTAAACCCTGCCACATTCAAGTTATGCAACTCTTTCGATTCTATTCAGTGACGGCATCTCAATATGAAAAGCAAGAAGAAAAAAAAGATTCAGAAAGTTAGAAATTGGCAGAAATTTTATAAAAGAATAGTTGAACTCCTCGAAAAATGAATTTCGGTGAATAAAAACAGCAACTTTCTTAACCAATCGAATTCAACGTGAAAGAAAATCAGAATGAAAATGCTATTTAGTCTAGCTGAAAAAAGTCAACCAATCCAACCGTGGATTTTCAAAAATATCAACCGATCACAATCGAGCATTACTTATAAGGAAACTTTTATCTTTTTTGACTTCAACCAATCAGAATCGAGCTTCAATGGTCATTGAAGTTTCAAAAAATTTAGAGTCAAACAATCAGTATTGAGCTCTATTTCTTAATGATTTTTAAACAATTTTGATATCAGTTTCAATGAATTTTTTAAGATACTAACTTATACAACTGACACCAAGGTGAGATTTTTTGTCAGATTTTTACAATTTTTTCGATTTTCAATTCAAATATTGAAGTTTCGGTCAACATGTTTTCGATTTGTTCTATTTTTAACCAGTAAAAAAATAACTTACCAAAATATACAATTTTATCACTTTCTTCTTGGTAAATTCAAAATAAACAACTGGAAGTCTGTTAAATAATCCGTATTATTAAATTTGGATAATCCAATAAAAGATATTCTGACATATATAGTTTTCGTATTTGTATCAAATTCAAAACAGTACTCGAAATGATGTTCTTTGTCTTCAATTTTTTGTTTTTTGTTCTCGCCTTTTTTTCAATTTTTACTGACCGACCAGGCAATTTGAGTTAACTCCTCTAAATTAAAAAGTTGTCTATAATTCTGTCAATACTTTTCTTTTCTGACAGCTCCTCTCCATCTTTTGAAAAACAAAATTTTTGAACTTTCTGTGCTTCTGTACAAGTTAAAAATAATGCAATCTCCATCAGCGTCATCTGTCAACCACTATTTTTGTTTTCTGTAGTATTGCCCTAAAATCTTATAAAAGTCCAATTTAGAGATTGAAAACGAAACAAACAAAGAAACTTGAAAAAACTGGAATTGTTGTATTTTTTAAACTATTGTCGTAGCAGTCATCATAAAATGTTTTTCCCTCAATCAGAGTCTGGTTAGTTTTTGTGAAATTCATGCAGCCAATCAAAACTTTAAATTTGGGCAAATAAAATGAAAAAAAAAACCGATGAAATTCAGAAATTCGGAAAGCAATGTTTTCAACTGAATATACAGTTTTGTTTGTAATTTTGTTCAAAAAAAGATAAAACTTACTGAAATTTTGTTAAATCAGTAATTAACAAAGTTTTTCTGTTTTATGATAAACAAATACTGGAAAATCAAATGATAGTTGGCTAGTGTTTGAAGTCAATTTTGATTGAGTTTAAGCTTTGTTCGACTTTCCTCAGTTTTCCTAGCTCTAAATAAACAATTCGGTGAGGAAAAACAGTTTTGAGCCAATAATATTTCTTTTTCTTACATACCAAAATCACCACGAAGCGTCACTGAGTTTTGCTATTATCAAAAAACATATTATCTCTCAAAATCTGAGACAGTTCTTTGAGTTCGTCCAAAGTATAGTTGACATAGGCAACTTGTTTCATTGCTTCATTCTCTTTTGCAGTGAAGAATCGAATTTGAATGTAGGGAGGCTCGTTAACTTTGTAATTCTTGATTATGTCACACGCCCTCATCTTTTTGTGTGTTGCTATTTCATATACTCTATTACAAATGTCAAGTTCGTGGTCTATATATTTGATTCTTTGCCAGTTTTGGCTTCATATATATGTCCGAGTCCAAGGTTTTCAGCATCGTGAATAACAGTATTCCGGATTGCCGATATTGCTTCTCCTCCTTTACACTGAGATAGACTTGTTGAGAATTTTTAAATTGTCCCAAATCAATATTTTTCAATAGTTGAAAGCAGGGTTCAAATCAATTTTTGCCCTTGTAAGACTTTTGGAACTTTTGGAATTCTTGTTTGATTTTTTGAGAATTCAAAATAATTGGACTAGTGTCTTTTCCTGAGTACATTTTGAAGAGCAAACTGATCAGATGAAGAGAAATGAGAGAAAAATTTTTGAGATTACATGAAAATGGAAGTAAACAAAATGAGTCACTCAATAAACCATAAAAAGAAATATTCGAGTGAATTGAATGGAAATTTTTGAGTGAAAATCATTGTTCCAGATGGCTGCAGCTATGTATCAAGCTCTTCCCAGCTTTCATTCAGATTATAATTAAAAAATGCTATTTATTTAAACTTCCTGTGATTTATACGCAAAATATATAATAACCCAAGTTTATTCTGTGTCTACCCACAACTCTTACTGTTTTTTTGAAATACTTTAATTTCCAACTTCTTCTGATTGATTAATTTTTCGATCAAATTTTACATACCATAATTTTTATTTCACATACCAAATTATCAATTGTCGGTTGCCAAAGAACTTGCAAAAATCTCTTCAAACTTGCCAACAATATTATATGGTTCTTCTTAACAAGCTGCAAAAATTGTCACTTTTTTTAAACAAAACACGAAAATTATTACAGTTTTTTTTGACAAGATGCGAAAAGTATTTCATTTTTTTTCAATAAAATGTAAAGAGCGTTTCAATTTTTCTAAGAGCGAGAGATGTTTCAGTTTTTTTGATAAGAGTCAGGTAATTTTCAATTGTGTACAAATTTTTAAATGTTTTTCCTAATAAGTGTGCAAAGTTTTATCAAGTTTCTTTATATGAGTTCAAATTTGGAGCACTAAAATAAATTTGAATTGTTTTTCGATGATTTAACCTAAACTTCTCACTATTCTCATAGTTGAAATTAAATTGAGTAAATCAATTACAAAAAAAAGAACGAAGTTAATACCAAACAACAATTACTTACAAAAGTTTTTAATCGAAGAGCTGTCGAGAGATCTAGAGGTTCTCAATAGAATGCAGAGCTGGACGAGATTTTAGTGGTTGTTGTCGAGCTGGAGGGGTCCTTTTTTCTGAGAAACTTTCATCTGCATCTATCGTGACGCGGTTTCCCGCTCATCCTGCTTCCTCCCAAGGAAAGAGGGAATCGTCGACTGATTGAGCCGCATATCTAGAGTCAGGAGTGTCGGGGAGTTCTTTCCCACAAGCTCTGCCACTTTCTCCACCTTTTGCATTTCTCCAAATTGGTTCTCTGTCATGGGCACTTGCATCATATGGTGTTCCTTGAGATCCCTTCGCATGACTTCCACCCTGTGCCAGACTTGGTTTGGTAGGTCCATTCGTGCCAGAAAACTGCAGAGAATGTTTTCCGCACTTGCATTTGTACTAGATCAGGCGAAATTTCAGTACAAGAGGTTGCTGTTTTGTTTTGAGAAAAGCATACAACTATTGACTTAAATCAAAATTGACTCAAAACAGTAATTATTAAACGAATTTCCAGAATTTGTTTAAAAAATTACAGAAAAACTTAATTATAACTTGATATTATCAAAAATCCGTTAATTTTTATTTAATTGAACAAACTTACAAACAAAAATGTATATTTTTTTGAAAACATTAGCATTGTTTTCCGAATTTCTGGGTTTCAATAGTTTTTTTTGCGTTTTATTTGCCTAAGTTCAAAGTATTGATAGATACTGCATGAATTTCCTGAAATCTCACCGACTCTAAATAAGGGGAAGAACATTTTTTGGTGACTGTTACGACAAAATAAATTGAAAATGATACAACAATTCGAATTTTTTCAAGTTTAATGGTTTATTTTGGTATAAAAAGTTTCTATCAGAAGCGTTTTCAATGTTTGAAAAGGATATTTATAAGACTTTAATGTTGAACTACTGCAAAAAACTAAAAGAGTGATGCATAGATGACGTTGACGGAGATTGCATTAGTTTTAACTTGTATAGAAACACAAAAAGTTCAATATTTTTGTTTAAGAGATAAAAACGAGATTTCACAACAGAATAGTACTGCCAGATTTATCGACAATGCTTTTATTTAGAGGAGTTAACTAAGAATGAGTGGTCGGTCAGTAAAATCTAAAAAATGGAATAACTTATAAAACAAAAATTGAAGACAAAGAACTTGTTTTGAAATTGATACAATTACAAAATCTAAATTTGTCAGAATAGCTTTCAATCGGTTATCCAAATTTAAAATACATCCAAAATAAAGCAAAAGAAAGTGATTAAATTGTATATTTTGGTAAGTTTTTTTTCACAGGTTAGAAATAGAGCGTATCGAAAAAATTTTGACCGAAAATTCAGAATTTGATTTGAATATCCAAAAAATTTTATAAACCAGACAACAAATCTCATTTTGGTGTCAATTGTTTATGTTAGTATCTTGAAAAATTCAAAAAAACTGATTGATTGGGACGTTTCATAAACATAATTTGGTTCTGATCTACAAAGTATTTTGAAATCTGTGAATAATTCGTTCTGATTGGTTATTACCACAAATATTGCATTTGACGGAATGCTCGATTGTTTGATATCAAAATTATTTTAAAATCCATGAGAAATAGAATTCAATTCTGATTGATTGACTTTAAATTAGTTGAAATTTCCATGACCATTGAAGCTCGATTTTGATTGGTTGAAATCAAAAAAGATAAAAGTTTCCTTATAAGTAATGCTCGATTCTGATCGGTTGATATTTTTGAAAATCCACGGTTGGATTGGATGATTTTTTTTAGCTAGGCTGAAAGCAATTCGGATTTTTTTTTCTTGTTAAAACCATTCGGTTAAGAAAGTTGCTAGTTTTATTCACCTTTATTCATTTTTCGAGGATATTCAATTATTCTTATCTAAAAATTTGGGATTTTCTGAATCTCCTATTTATTCATTTTTTACTTTTTGAGATACCGTCCTTGAATAGAAACGAAATGGATGTATGTCTTGAATCTGGCAGAGATTACACTCGCTCAGACGCATCAAGACATCGTTAGCTCTGTAGCGTTTTAAAGTGTTCAAATTGTAACTTTTATACGTATAGCAGCGAGTAACTCACTAATTATATGAAGAATAAGCATTTTACTTGGCAACAGAAATAAATTACGTGCTCAGTCGTCTCAAAATCTTCCAAGAAAAGATGGAACTAATGCATTAGTAGTAGATGTTGGAGGTGATCCGGGGGGTATATGGAGGACCCCATGCATTAAGATACGTTATAGACTTACGCTCCTCCATGCTATTTATTAACATTGGGTATAGAGTCTACAATGTATTAAGATAGGGAATACCGATGGTCAGGTTTTATGGTTTGTGTGATGGTAAGATAATGGTAAGAAAAACGTAATTTTTTTGATTTTTTGTGTTGAAATGTCTAGTTTTACAGAAAAATCTCGCCGCGCGTTATCTAATTAGGAATACTTAAATGTTAATTACTTGAAGATTGAAGAGTTAAGGTTACATGTTTAGTTTTTTGGTGCATGGTAAGTCAATGGTCAGAGTTTTTGGGTAAAAACCTGAAATTTTTATAAAAACTTTTTTCTAAAAATTTCAAAACACGATAAGGTTAGCTATTATTTGACTAAATTCAATAAAAAACCTTTCTTTTCTATCTATTGAAACAAAGAAACCTACAGATACTTCAAAAAAAGTCAAAAATTTGAGAAAATTTGCAAAAAATTGGAGTATTTGGAAAACAAAATGCAAAATCTTAGAGTTTTGGTTATTTTTTTGTTGTATCTTATTCATTTGAAAAAATATACGTACGTACAGAGTTTGAAAGTGAGTTCACATTGTATTATAAACGGTATCATGTTGAGTTAATGATACAAAATAGTGAATAAAATTTTCGATTTTTCCAAAATTTTAAAATACGATCGGTTTAAGCATTATTTGAGCTAGAAAGTGGGCTCTCAACATTAACAAGAAAGCTCATAACAGCTGAATCAATTAAATCAATGACGGAAGATTTCTCAAAAATATCCAAGTGAGAAAGAATTGATGCTAATTAAAGCATTCAAAAAATGTGTACAAAATGAGAATATGAAGGTGTATTTTTAAAATTCAAGAACAAATTAAGATGAGGTCTATTAGTTATAACCTGAAAATCTCAGAAAAAACGCAAGGAACCTATTTCCTAATATCTACAATATAAAAACTTCTGAAAGAGCGCGTCTCAAAAAATTTATTTAGCAAAGCAAATCAAGTTGCATATTAGAACAATTGTAAAGTTTTCCGATTTTTAATAAGCAAAAAACTTGGTCGTAAAATTAATGAAATGTAGATCTTGAAAGCAAGTTTTTGATGTATGCTTCATGTATCATCTTCCAGAAGATGTCGGATTGGGTTTACTTTAGAAAAATTTTCTTCAAAACATATTTTTTTTCAAATAAAAAACCTAATATATCAAATGATAAAATTTTTTCTAATGAATTTCGCATAAATAAAACTCTGATAATTTTTATGTCGGATGTTCTCTTAAGATATACTTTAAGCTAATTTTTAGTAAAATTTTCGGAAAACTTCTAGAGAATGAAATTGGGTTTCTATCTCAAATCAGCATTTTCTCAGTTTCTGTTTCATCTACTATCTATCTACCAAGTTAATCCAATTTGAACAAAATTTTTCTCGAAATTTGAACTTTAGATGGAAAAATGTATCGTTTCAACGAACTATCAGTAATCCGAAGCTGAATTAACATCATAAATCCTTTGCTAAAATCTTTAAATGATTTTCTCAGCCTCTTAACAAAAAATTCATGT
Source organism: Symsagittifera roscoffensis (assembly GCF_963678635.1). Taxonomy (NCBI): domain Eukaryota; kingdom Metazoa; phylum Xenacoelomorpha; order Acoela; family Convolutidae; genus Symsagittifera; species Symsagittifera roscoffensis. The sequence continues at coordinate 23,652 of NW_026971642.1, read as the reverse complement.
TCAAAAAGCGAATTGTTATTTTAGAGTAAATTTTTAGCTGAGAATGATGTATATCATAATCTTGAATTTTTCAAAATTGAACAAAACATACATTTTTTCATTTTTTCCAGGTCATTTATCAATTGCTTTTCTGAAACCATCAAAAATAATAGAAAAGCATAATTCTTGATAATTCAAACCCCCTTTTCTGCTCAAAAACACTCTACTCTATGAAGCTTTTTACAAGCACTAAACTAGGAAACTTTAAATTAGTAACTACAAAAATCCTTTCAATTAGTTGATGTATACAAATATCCAAGTTTTACAATTTTTAAGCAAATACTTAACTACTCATTAGCGTATGTTATGCACTTTTACTACAAGCTTATCGCAACAAAGTCTCCGCAAGCTTTTAACCAAGGGATATTTTACTGTTGATTAGAGGTTTTCGGATCAACATCCATGGAAAGTTTCACGACAATTTGAACTTTTGCTGTATTTATCATCAATCAAAACCTTTGAATAAAAAAACCAATGACAGTTAAGTCATTATGTTGAAAACATTCTATAATTTCGACTACATTTATTACAATTAATTAGACTTTTCAGATTCAGTAAAAAATAACATTCATATTAATTTGTATGTTTTTAAAAAAAACTCTTAATTTTATCTTTTTTTGAAGTGCGGTTGGAGACTGCTGAACACAAAATTTAGCATTGTGTTGACAATACTTCTTCTTGAAATTATTAGTGAGTTCCTCGCTGCTATAAGTATAAAACTTACAATTCAAACACTTCAAAACACAACATGTTCTACGATGTCTTGATGCGTGTAAGCGAATGTATTCTCTGCCACTTTCAAGACATGCTATTTTTTCGGTTCTATTCAGTGACGGCATCTCGCGAAAGAACTTGATAATAATTGGGAGATATAGAATGTCCCGATATTTAGATGAGAAGTGTTGAATGTTCTCAAAAAATGAATAAAAGTAAGAAAAAACAGCAAAGTTTTCAACCAATTGTTTTTAACATGAAAAAATCAGAATGAATAACATTCAATTTAATCAAGTTGAAGAAATCATCCAATCTAACCAGGAAATTTTGAAAAGTTTTGCTATCAACCAATCAGAATCGAGCATTTCTTAAAAGGAATTTTCTATCTTTTTTGATATCAACTAATCAGAGTCGAGCATTACTTATTAGGAAATTTTTTAAATCTTTTTCGATATCAACCAACCAGAATCGAGCATTCCTTCACATGTAACTTTTGTAGTTTTAATAGATCAGAACAAAGCAATGTTTATGAATCTTCCCATTCAATCATATTTACTGACATAACTAACAAATTACAATTGACGCTCAAATGAGTTTTTTGGTCTGATTTATACTATTTTTTTGATACTCGATTCAAGTTTTGAAATTTCTATCAAAATTTTATTGATTTCTTCTATTCCTAACCAATGAAAAAGAAACTACCAAAATATAAATTTTTATCGTTTTTTTTGGTATATTGTAGTATATACAACCGGAAGTCTATTCAATTTGGATAAACAATCAAAAGATATCTTGACAAATCTGGATTTTGAATTCACCTCAAAGTCAAAACAGTAATCGAATTGATGTTCCTTATCTCCATTTTTTGTTTCATAGGCTCTTCCGTTTTTTTGTTTTTTTACTGATCGACCACTCAAACTGAGTTAACTCTCCTAAATAAAAACAATGTTGATAAACCTGGCAGTACTCTTCTTTTTTGTAATCTACTTTCCATCTTTTTAACAAATTTTTTGAACTTTCTGTGTTTCTATACAAGTTGAGACTATTACATTCTCCATAAACGCCATCTGTCCACCACTCTTGTAGTTTTTTGTAGTAGTTCAAATTTAAAATCTGATAAATGTTCAATTCAAACATTGGAAACGATTTTGATGGAAACATTTTTCTTACTGAAATATACAAAGAAACTAAAAAAATAGAATTAATTAATCATTTTTAAAGTATTTTGAAATAACATCCAGCATAAAAACGTTTACCTCCCTTTAGAAAGTTGATAAGGTTTAGATAGGGTTTTCAACTATATTATTGTTTGTAAGTTTGTTCAAGTCAGACCAAATTTACTTAAGTTTTTGCTGATAAAACAACATTTGGATAAAAAGAAACTTCCGTATTTTCCTACTCAGTAACTTGTCAATTAACTGATAATTGGTTCATATTTTATTATGTCAATTTGGAGTAACTGTTTGTTTTGTCTGAATTTTCCTCGGATATCATACCTCTAAATATACACTTCAGTGAGAAAAAAACTTTTGAACCAATAATATTTCAATTATCAAACATAAAAAAATCACAAAGCTTTACTGAGGCTTACAATTATCAACAAACATAAAATTTCCCAGTTTTTGGGAGAGATCTTTGAATTCATTCAGAGTATAGTTGACATATGCAACTTTGTCACTGCTTCATTCTCATTTGCAGTGAAGAATCTAATCTGAACGTAGGGACGCTTGTTCACATCGTACTTCTTGATTGTGACACACACCCTCCTCATGTTGTATGTTGCTATTCCAAATACTCTATTACAGATATCGAGCTCCTGATCCATCGTTGATCCTTTGCCAGATTTTGCTTCATATATAGGTACGAGGCAAGGTTTTCAGCATTGTGAATAACATTATTCCGTATTGCAGATATTGCTTCTCCTTCTTTTCCACTGAGATATACTTGTTGAGAATTTTCAAATTGTCCCAAATCATTTATTTTTAAAAGTTGAAAGCACGGTTCCAAGTATATTTTTCCCTAGTAGGATTTTTGGTCTCCCAATCTCCCAATTTTTATTTGATTTTTTGAAAAATCAATATAGTTGGAATTATCAGCTTTTCTCGAGTACATTTTGAAAAACAAACTGATCAGATGAGGAGAAAAAGGAGAAATGATTTCGAGATTAATCGAAAATGGAAGTAAGCGGTATGAGTCATCGCGGTTTCCATATATGGAAGTAGTACCAGATATGGAAAGATTTCTCTATTTGAAACTTCGTAGGCGTTACTACTACTATAAAACTCCACATCTTTCTGAAAAAATTATTTTTCCCAATGGCAGCTGCTATGTTTCAAGCTCTTCCCAGCTTTTTTCCAGATTATAATAGTAAATCATTGTTTATTTCTGTTTTCAACGAGATTACGAAAAGTACATAGTAACCCAAGATTATTGCGTGTCTACTCATGATTCTTTCTGTTCTTTGGGAAATGGCAGTTTTCATATAATTTTAATTGGAACATCTCTTAGCCAAAGTCTTCAGAGATTAGACAAATATCAATACATATATCAAGAAATTGAGCATTGTCACATCAAGTGGGGAAGTCTTCAATAAGCTTAGTTGCGGAGTTCAGCATAATTTACGATGGAAAGGAGCAGAAAAAAACACCAAGCGTATCAAGGAAACGACTTGTTCCGAAAAAGTTTTAAAAACCTTATCTAAATTCCTATCAAATTTTGCATCTACGCAAACTCTTGCCTCAACATTTTTTAGACAGAAATCGAAAAATTCAAAGTTTGAAATATGAATCTGATTTGCTCAAATTAACTGATTGTTTTATTGATGGTTATGGTTCTGTAAAAAGTGGGCTTGTTATTTTTTCTGTTAATTTTTGATTTCTTCATAAAAATCTAAGCAAAATTATTTAAATTTCAATTCAAATGCTTTTCAACGAATAAATTTATGTTACTTGTTTACAAGATGCAAAAAAAATTATAATCACAAGATGCAATCAAAACTTTTTCCATATTTGAAGAAATAGAAACATTTGCAAAACCCAACTTCTTTTTTCTTATTGTTTAGAAAATATCAGTATTGATGCTTTCCATATCTTTTCCGTATCTTAAAACAGTGTTTTTTTGATGTTTTTCATTTAGATATGTGTAAAAATAAAAATTTAATCTAATCAAACTTATTACAAAGAATTTCTTAAACTTTAGTTTTTAACATTGCAAGAAAAACTTGTTACAGTTTTCTTTAAAATGCGAAAAATATAATAAAGCGTTTCTTCAAATGCGAAATGTTTTGGTTTTTTTTAAAGAAGTATGCAAGAAAAATTATGAAAATTTTTGCATGTAGCAAAGTTTTTAGCGATTTTTTTTTGAAATTTGCAAATTTTTGTAAGAAAATTTTTTCCACGATGGAATTTTTCATGATTGAAAAAAAAAAGAAAATATATGCAAAATATAATTTTTTTTCTTACGCAAATGCAAAAAAAAAATCAAAATTTTATTATAAAAAACTTGTTAAATTAATGCTAAAATGTTTTCATCATTGATGACTTTGGGTGCTATTCCCTATCTTATTACTTTGTTTTTCCAAAAATTTAGATCATTATATATGCAAAAAAGAAATTTCCTTATGATCAAAATTAAAACAAAGATTTTCATTTTGTTTAATTATTAACAGTGCAAGAAAATCCTCTTTCAGTATTCTTTAAAAAGCGAAAAATTTTAATGAAGCGAAAAACTTGCAAGATTTTCTTCGATTTTTTTAACAAGTGTGCAAAAAAACTTTAAAAATTTTTTGCATGTTGCAAAAATTATTGTAAGGTTTTTACCATGTTTGCAAAAATTGGTTTAATTTTTTTGTCATCTTTCTAACAAAATTCTAGAAAAGTATTAACCAGATGCATAATTAGCTTCATTTTTAACAAAGTTTTACATTTGAAATTTCTCAACAAACTTTTCTATAATCTGTTTGTTCCTAACTGTTTAAAATAAAATTACTAGTAACAAAGAAATTAAACTACAAAACACAAGACAGTAACCAATTAAGTTTTACAAATCAAAGAGTTGTCGAGTAGCTGAGTTCTCCAAATTTTGCAAGTTCTCAATGGAGCGCAAAGCTGGTCTTGCATCCATCACTGGTGGTTCGATGACTGGAGTTTTTGGTTCAGAGAACCCCTCATCCTCTTCGATGATGGTTATTGGATTGTCCACAGATCCTTCTTCCCAAGGAAAGAGGAAGTCGTCGAATGATTGAGCCACATATCTAGAGTCAGGAATCTCGGGGTAGTTCATTCCCATATGCTCGGCCACTTCCTCCATCATTTGCATTTCTCCAAGTTGGTTCTCTGTAGGGGGTACTTGCGTTATATGATGTTCGTTGAAATCCCTGCGCATCACTTCCACCATGTGACAGACCTGGGTTGGAATGTCCATTCATGCCAGAAAAACTCCACAAACTGTTTCTCGCTAATGGATTTGCACTAAATCAGCTGACAATTCCACCGAGAACATAAGGTTGTTGTTTTGTACTGAGAAAATCAATTTGAGCGATAAGTTGAGTTAACGATATAGAATAAAAACAAGTTAAGAATGAGAAAGTTGACGGTGGTTAAGTTGAAAACGAAATGATTTTTTACTTAGAAAGAGGAATACCTTCAACTGAAATGTGTGGGTTTAACCAATCAGATGGATTTTCCTTATTTGGATTGTAGTTGTGTCCAATCAGATTCAGATTCCCTTTATGGAATTCTTTTATAAAACTCGTGTTCATCCGGAAACAAAGCTCGATTTTACAAATTGTCGTTTCCAATCACAAAATGTTCATTTTTGTTCAAGTAATCGTATCCAATCAGAATAACATTTTAAGGACTTGAATTTTCCGATAAAGAAAAATGTAAATTTCAACACGTGTGCAAAAATGATTCAGAATTTTTTCGCAAGATGCAAATTTTGGTTTGATTTTTTCAACACGTTTGCAAAAATTTAATTAAACTTTTTTTATAAGATACAAAAACTGTTTCGATTTTTTCAACAAGTGTGCAAAAGTTTTTTTTAAATTTTTTTGTGTTGCAAGTTTTTCGTGATTTTTTTGAAAACAAATGCAAAAAACTAACTCCTTTTTTCTTATGCATTTGCAAAAATTTTAAATGTTTTTTGTTAAAAAACTTGTTAAATTAATGGTAAAATTTTTTCATTATTGGACACTTTGAGTGCTATTCCCTATCCTAATACATTGTTTTTCCAATGTTTTTGATCAAAATGCATGCAAAAAAGAGATTTTTTTAATGATTAAAAATAAAACAACGCTTTTCATTTATTTGAAATATTAACAGTGCAAGAAAATCCTTCTTCAGTTTTCTTTAAAATGCGAAAGTATTTAATGAAATTTTCCCTAATTTGCGAGATTTTCTTTGATTATTTTAAAAAGTGAGCCGCAAAAATTGTAAATTCCACCGAGAACATAAGGTTGTTGTTTTGTACTGTGAAGATCAATTTTAGCAATAAGTTGAGTTAACGATACAGAGTAAAAACAAGTTAAGAAAGAGAACGTTGACGGTGGTTAAGTTGAAAAAAAAAAAACAATTTTCAGTTGAGAGAGAGGAGCACCTTCAACTGGATCGTGTGGGTTTAACCAATCAGAATGGACTTTCCTTATTTGGATTGTAGTCGTGTCCAAATAGATTTTAGTTTTCTTTCATGGAATTCCTATAAAAAAATTAAAATAAAAAATAAAAAAATTATACACAAAAGCAATCGCAAAAAAACATGACCAAAAGTTGTTTGCAGTAAAAAGAAATATTGCCGATATAAGTAACAAAGAAGAAAAATTAATATAGTAGCATCTCTTCAAGTCTCCTCATCAATTTAACTCAACTTTTGGTATGTAATCAATGAGACTCTGCTAATTTTTGAGCAGATATTCAAGCTCTTTGATTTTTTTGTAGATTTGAGAAGATAACTCCACGTTGATGAATTTTTCAAAGCAAATCTCTGGAAATCTGATACCAAACCTGAACGTGCAAGATTTTGAAATATGAAAGTCTTTTAAAAAATGGAGGAATAAAGAACTTTGCTGGGGCGTTTTGACAAATTTGGGAGTTGGATATGGATTATAAAGAGTCTTTGAAATATTATCGTACGACTTTTTTTATTAACTTCAAATTTACTAGAATAAATAAAATTTCTTTTCTAGTCAAGTGTAACTCAGCAGTAAGCTTATAGCTTTGATACGCAATATGTGGATCTAAAATAAACTCTTTGATTGAATAAGTTTCCCTAAAAAGACCTTTACTTAGTCGAAGAACTCTGTTTTGAACAACATAAACGTCCAAAAAATTGTAAAAAAAAGTAAGAATCTACATATATTTCATCAAAAAGGAAACAACACGGAAAATTTTTGTTTTCTCTTGTAGATTATTTCGAGGAAGTTCAAATGCTGTTTAATTGACAAGCTTCAAAAATGAATATTTTGGATCCAAAATTATGTGTAGAAACTGCTTAGTTCTGATTGGTTGAAACTTATTCTGGAAAATTCTAGATCTTTTGAAGGAATGACGTCATTACCATAAATACAAAATCCAGATTTGTCAGAATATCTTGTGCTCATTTATCCAAATTCAATAGACTTCCGGTTGTATATACTACAATAGACCAAAAAAGATTTAATAACTATTTTGCAAGAAAAGTGATAGTTTTTGATCCCGAAAATTGTATTTTTGCTTTAATAGTTTACGATAGCAACTGAACAAGTAAACCTTGAGGACGACATTTACAATTTTTATCAAAAACAATCAGACGGTATGAGTTCGAATTTCATCTCCGCCAGCAAATTGTTCGTTCAATTGGTACTATTTTCCTCCTAAATTCTCCAGTTCTGACTAAATTTTCTTGAAAATTGCGTTCAATAGCGAAAACATGCATTAAGTTGAAGGCAAGAATAACCTTTGAACATAGAACGTTTCTTCGGAAAATTGCGAAAATTATGTTGCAGAAGCAACAGAAGTAATCATCAATTATGAAGAAGATTTTTTTGAGTTTGTGCGAATATCGAAGAAATTTTTAGGAAAAAAATTATCCCAATTATACTCAAATTTAGCAATTAACTGTTCATTTTTCATCATTGATCTGAAATTCTTTATTATTAACGTGAAATTTTCTCAGAAGTTGTAATTTTGTACAAAATTGGATTAAAAATTGAGAAAAAACTGAAGAGGAGTTAAATCATGGAGTTTGATCTAGAAAATTCGTGAAATATCGCTCTTAATGTTCATTTGAGTTTTAGAATCCTATTTCATTTCATCCTGAATTGGATAAAAAATCAGTTAATCACCAAAAAAAAACTTGAAGCTGGAATTTCACTAGTTTCCCAAAATTAATTCTGAAATACGAGAAGTTTAATTATTGATCCAGATGTTAAGAGTTTTCTTGTTAATGTTGAGAGCATTATATAGCCAACTTTCCAGCTCAAATAACGCTAAAATCCATCGTATTTGAAAATTTTGGAAAAATCGAAAATTTTATTCACGTTTTTGTATCATTATCTCAACATGATACCGTTTTTAAGACAATTTGAACTCAATTTCAAACTCTGTATAAAGGTAAATTTTTTCAAATAGATCAGAGACAACAAAAACATAACCAAACTATAATATTTTGCATATTTTTTCCAAAAACTTGAAAATTTTGCTATTTTTACCAAATCTTTTTGGAAATTTTTTTCGAAGTTTCTGTTGGTTTCAGCATTGTTTCAAAAGGTAGAAAGTATTATTATATATTAAATTAGGTCAAATAATTACTAACCTTATCGTGTTTTGAAGCTTTTTGAAAATTGTTTTCATAAAAAATTCCAAGTTTTTACCCAAAAACTCTTACCATTGACTTACCATGCACCGGAAACTAAAAATACAACCTTAATTCTACAATCCTCAAGTAATTAACAACTATTCATTCCTATTTAGATAACGCGCGCCGATATTTTTGCGAAAAAAACTAGACATTTCAACACAAAAACCGAAAAACCGGTTTTCTTACCGTTATGTTACAATCACACATACCATAAAACCTTACCATCGGTATTCCCTATCTTAATACATTCTAGAATGTATATCCATTGTTAATGCACCTCCATGCACCCCCCCCCTGATCACCTCCAACATCTACTAATTACATTTTTAATTAAAAAAAAACTAGAAATGAATTACTCTGATTATTTTTTTTTTGAATCTGAAAAATCTATACAAAAAACTTACAAAAACTCTAGTAAAAAATATAGTGTTCTCGTCACTATTTTGATCTGTCATTTTTCTATTCAAATGTTCTGACTGAGGATAAAACCAGCAACAATCGAGTTCAAATTTTTGTGAAAAATTCAATGGAAATCGATCCGAAAATCTTTTATCTACAGTAAAAATTCCATTGATTGCAAGCTTGGGGAGATTCTGTTGCGATAATTTTGTAGTAAAAAACAATAACATATGCTAATGAGTGCTTAAGTAATTGTTGAATTTTTGTAAAAAACTAGATATTTATAAAACATCGACTCCTGAAAGGTTTTTTAGTTACTGTTTTAAAGTTCTCCTTGTTTAGTACGTGTAAAAGTGTTCATGGAGTAGTACACTTTTAAGCAGATAATGAGGGTTGGTTTATTCAAAACTATATTTCTGTAATGATTCTTGACGATTTTGAAAAAAAAAACTGAAATGACCTGGAAAAGATAAAAAAAAATTCTTGCTAAAACTTCAACTTAAAATTATACATTTTCAACCAAACATTTACTTGAATAGAGAAATTCAAAGTTGAGACATCAATATCAGCTTTGAAAATGAATTAAAGTTTTTTAGAAAAAGTTTTTTGGTTTTTTTCGGCTTCGGATTAATGAACGTTCAATGAAACTATACGTTTTTTCATCTACAACTCAAAATTCAAGTGAGGTTTTGTTCAAATTGGATAAAGCTGGAAGATTGTACAGGAAGTAGAAACTCAGAAAATATCAAGTTGAGCTACAAACTCGATTCAATTTACTAGGAGTTTAGAGATAATTTTGTTAAAAATTAGCTTATGAATTATATCTTGAGACAAAATCTATCATTAAGCGTAATGTTTGGAAAACTTTCTATCATTTGATATACTAGGTAAACTTATATACGAAATTCAGATTTTTTGAGAAAAAACTGAAATGAAGAAAGCACATTTCCGACAATTCTTGGAAGTGAGACATGAAGCATAAAACAAAAATTTGCTTTCGAGCACACTTCATGATTCTGGGTTTAACAAAAATTGATCTACGAAGACTTTTAATGATAAAAATAACAAAATTGCTGAACTTTGCAATACAAACTAAAATTTTAACTGGAACTGATGTGTGATCTCTGAATTATATGGGCTTTAACAAAAAAATTTTCAATTGGACCCACAGTAAAAATTTAGTTCTGGTCAGCTTCAACTTTTTTAAATTAGAAAGTTACGTAGAACTATAGATTTTGCCTGAAAAACTTCACAAAAGTATTCATTTGTTACAGTTTGCACCCTGATTTTTTTTCCTTAATCAATTTTTTTGAGAAAAGTTACTTTAGAAGCTCAAAAATGTTGCAGAAGCATGGAACGAAATTCCCTTGCGTTTTTCTACTTCCGAAGGCTTTGCAGATTGTAAACCATGGAGCTGAGCTTAATTTTTTTCTAAGAAATCAGCGCAACCGAAATTTCAGAATTTGAATTGAATATCGAAAAAATAGTATAAACCAGACAACAAATCTCATTTTAATCTCAATTGTTTATGTTAGTATCTTGAAAAATTCAAAAAAACTGATTGATTGGGACGTTTCATAAACATAATTTGGTTCTGATCTACAAAGTACTTTAAAATCTGTGGTTACTTCATTCTTATTGGTTATTACCACAAATATTGCATTTAAAGGAACGCTCGATTGTTTGATATCAAAATTATTTTAAAATCCATGAGAAATAGATTGGTTGACTTTAAATTTATTGAAATTTCAATGACCATTGAAGCTCGATTCTGATTGGTTGAAATAAAAAAAGATGAAAAATTTCCATATAAGTAAGGTTCGATTCTGATCGGTTGATATTTTTGAAACTCCACGGTTGGATTGGATGATTTTTATTTTAGCTAGGCTAAATAGCATATACATTCTGATTTTCTTTCTTGTTAAAACCATTTGGTTGAGAAAGTTGCTAATTTTATTCAACTTTATTCATTTTTCGAGGATATATTAAAAAAGAATAACATATGCTAATGAGTGCTTAATTATTGAATTTTTGTAAATAACTGGACATTATTAAAACATCGACTAGTGAAAGGTTTTTTAGCTACTGTTTTATAGTTCTCCTTGTTTAGTGCGAGTAAAAAAGCCAATAGAGTAGTACACTTTTAAGCAGAAAATGAGGGTTGGTTTATTCAAAATTTTGGTTTTTTACTGTTTTTTGACAATTTCGAAAAAAAAAATTTCACAAATGACCTGGAAAAGATAAAAAAATATGTTCTTGCTAAAACTTCAACTTAAAATTATGAATGTTCAACCAAAAATTTACTTGAATATAGAAATTCAAAGATGAGGCATCATTATCAGCTTTGAAAATAAATTAAAGTTTTTAGAAAAAGATTTTTGATTTTATTTCGGCTTCGGATTAATGAACGTTCATTGAAACCATACATTTTTTCATCTAAAATTCAAATTTCAAGTTAAGTTTTGTTCAAATTGGATAAAGCTGGAAGATCGTAAAGGAAGTAGAAACTCAGAAAATATCAATTTGAGATACAAACTCGATTCAATGCACAAGGAGTTTAGAGATAAATTTGTTAAAAATTAGCTTATAAATTACATCTTGTGACAAAATCCATCATAAAGCGTAATGTTTCGAAAATTTTCTATCATTTTATATACTAGGTAAACTTATATACAAAATTCAGATTTTTTGAGAAAAAACTGTTTTGAAGTAAGCACAACTCCGACAAATCTTGGAAGTGAGAAATGAAGTATAGAACAAAAATTTGCTTTCGAGCAGATTTCATGATTTTTGGATTTAACAAAAATTGATGTAGGAAGACTTTTAAAAAAAATAACAAGATTGCTGAACTTTGCTATACAAACTGAAATTTTAGCAGGAATGATGTGTGATCTCTTATTTATATGAGGTTTAACAAGAAAAATTTCAGTTAGATCCACAGTAAAAATTTAGTTCTGGTCAGCTTCAATTTTTTTTTAAATTAGAAATTTACGTAGAACTAGAGATTTTGCGTGAAAAACTTCACAAAATAATCAATTGTTTCAGTTTGCACCCTGATTTCTTTTCCTTATACATTTTTTATTGAGAAAAGATAAGTTAGAAGCTCAAAATTGTTGCAGAAGCATGGAACGAAGTTCGCTTGCTTATGTATACCTCTGAAGGCTTCGCAGATTGTAAACAATAGAGCTGATCCTAATTTTTTTCTAAGAAATCAATTCTTTATATTCTCAGTTGGTACATGGGCTTTCGAATGCTTAACATAGCTCCAGTTGTTTCTCACTTAGACATATTCGAGAAAACTTCCGACAAAAATTGAGAACAAAAAGCGATTTAATAAATTATTTGCGAGAAAAAAGATAGTTTTTGATACCAAAAGTTGTGTTTTTGCTGAAAGAGTTTGCAGTAGCAACTAAACAAGGGACCCTATATGAGAACATGTACAATTTAAATTTTAAAAATTAGACGTTTTAAGTTCTAATTTTATCTCTGCCAGCAAATTGTTTGATCAATTGAAACAATTTTCTCCTAAACTCCTCTGTTCACTTTCTCGTAAAGTGAGTTCAATAGCGAAAACATGCAAAACGCAAAAAGCAAGAATAAGCTTGAGACATTGTAAAAATCTACGGAAAAATCACAAAAATTATGTTGTAGTGGCAACAGAGTAATAATCTTCAGTTTTGAAGAAGTTTTTGTTGAATATCATCCATAATAATATTTCAAAAAAACACCCTTTTTTTAGTCAATTTTAGCAGTAAAATGTTCAAGTTTCATCAATGATCTGATTATTTTTTTTTGTTAAAACTTCTCAGAAATTGTGACTTTTGTTCATCTTTGAGAAAAAACTGAGAAGGAGTTGGATCATGGAGTTTGGATTAGAAGTTTCAATCAAAATTGCGCTTTCTGTTCAATTGAATTGGTATTCTCAGGTGAATCCTCTTTTAGTTGGACAAAAAAACCAGGTAATTACACAAATAAAATGTTAAAGAAGTAGGGGCAACAGTGGGATAATCTTCAGTTTTGAAGAAGATTTTGTTAAATATCATACAATCAAATACTTAAAAAAACATTTTTTGTCAGTTTTAGCAGTAAAGTATTCAGTTTTTGTCGCTGATCCTAAATTTATTATTTTGAATAAGGTTGAAAAGTTTTACTGAAGTTGTAATTTTTGTACATAATTGATTTAATATTTGAGAAAATGTGAGAAGGAGTAGGATCATGGAGCTTCATCAAGAAGTTTCAAGGAAAATTGTGCTTATTGTTCGATTGAATTGAGATTCTTAAATGAATAATCTTTGAGTTGGACAAAAAAAGACCAGTTAACTGCACAAATGGAAAGTTAAAAAAGAAAACTTTGGTTAGATTTGATTAATTTTTTTTCTAGAAAATCACAAACAATTAACTGAGAAATCTGAAACTTCAATATTGATTCAGCTAATTTGAGCTTTTTTTGTTCAGAGCATTATAAAAATCGCTTTGAAGCTCTAATTAGGCTAAACTTTATCGTATTTTCTTTTTCTGAGATGTACATTTTTTGAATTAGATCAAAAGCTACATAATAAACTAGCCGAACTTTTAGAAAAGTGCAATTCTTTCAAAAAGCTTGAATTTTTTGCATTTTGTTTCCAAAAATTTTGAAAATTTTGCAATTTTTTTTCAAAAATGTATCTTTTCTTCGAAGTTTCAATAGGTGTCAGCATAGTTGAAGCTAGATTGAGTACTCTTTCAAGAAAAAAGATCATATAATAATATAGGTTAGAAGTCAAATTAATTCAAGTCTTATCGTGTTTTGAAGTTTTTTGAAAAAATGACAATTTTTTTGATAAAAGTTTCCAATTTTTTGCACATCCTACATCTGACTTACCATGAACCAAAAATTTAATACCTTCATTACACAATCTTTAAGTAATACGGAAAAATTACATAACGAAGGCCGAGATTTTTGCGAAAAAAAACTAGAAATTTCCACACAAAGCCCAGAAAAACACCGTTTTTCTTATCATTATTTTACCTTCGCACAAAACCTCACCATAACCTATCCTAATACATTGAGAAACCTTTTCCCTATGTTAAGACAATGGATTTCTAACCCTCATACATAGGGGTATCTTTACACATTCCTAATACATGGGAAATCTAAACACTATCTTAAAACATGGAAAGATCGGGCGCCAAAAATTTCTGAAACTTACCATCTCAAACGTTTGGTTAAAAATCTGAATACTTAGGAAACCTATTCCTAATCTCGATACATAGGGAAATCTCTTCTCTATATTAATACATAGGTTGCGGACCGGATACTTTATAGCCTATCTTAACACATGGGGGTACGCAACCACCCCCCCCCCCACTTCTCAATTATATACTATAATTTTAAATTTTTTGACAGTGTTCAATGTGATTTAGTTGTTCCAGATTAACTAACATAAAAATTTTCAACTTTACTCCTCTTTTCAAAATAGTGAAGTTCAAGCTAGAAAAAGGAAAAGTTAAAACTCATCTGTTTAACTATTATTTGAAACACGACTTACAGAGCGCCAAAAATTACCATTTGTTCATTATTCTCATTGAAAAGCTTTGAAAGGATTCGTTCCATGAGTGGTTTATATTAAACGAGGAAGAGGTGAAAACCCTCTAACTGGAGTTTTAGCTGAAACTTTTAGGCAATTGCTCTTACGGATATCAGATCATAGATAGATCCAGGCTGAATAAAAACCCGAATACAGGGGGTGGACACATGTAAGAAATGGAGTTGTTGAAGTTAACCACTGACCGCGGAGTGCCCATCATCATTGAAAATTGCATACTTCAGTATGTAAAGTTGAGAACGCTGAAATTCTACTACTATCTCTTTGACAAGTTATGTGGTGTAACTAAAATAGGAGAATTGGATCTGGAAACTTTTTTACTAGCCTGGCACCTGTGGAAATCACTGAAAATGATTGCAGAAATTTTTTCACGGCGAGAAAAATTGTAAGTTCTTTCCCCGAATGTTTTGCAGTATCCCAAAAAATTATGATAAGCATGTTTCAGAGCTTTTAAAGTAAGAAATGAGATTTAAAGGAACACTACGTTTGTATAGCAAAACCTATTGCTGCTGTGACAATGAGTCAGATAAATTTAAACCCAATTTTATAGGTATGAACAAACGAGCTCTCGATATTTCCGGATAATACATGTGAAAGTAGAAAAGAGTATTAGCTGAAGTAACCAATTCAACATCTACTATAATATGATTCATAACCGTTTTTTCAATGGTTGCTACCCTTGATCAGACAAAAAACGACTTAGGTTTTTTTATCCAAGAGAAAAAATCTTGATGATGAAATCCACTCAAAACCATTGAACTTATACGATCATTTTTGATGTTTTGTATATGATCTTTTATATATGATGTTTTTTATATTGGTTTCATGATGATAATTTAGAAAATATAGTGTAAAGCTGCTTCAGTTTTTAAAAACGACGCAGTGATTTATATGTTTTCGTTGTATTATCTTGATTTTTTTTTGAAGTTCTTGCAGAATCAATTTAGGTCGAAAAAAATTTTGTCATTATTCAAATAAGATCGAATCAAGTTTCTAATTTTTCTAAAATTTAAAAAAAAAAGTTCTCAATTTTTCAGCAAAAAGCCTTTTATTGACTCACCAAGAGTCAACAAACATAAAACCTTCATTCCACTATTTAAACAAAGAAAAACAACATTGAAATTAACTATTTGGGTAACTTGCGTCGAGATTTTTGCAAAAAAAGCTAGACGAATCCTAAAAAAAATACCATTTTTCTTTCTTTTTTTATCACAATAAAACCGCACCAAGTCTTTCACCCGTCTTAATAAAATAAAAAACCTATTCTTGAATTAAATACATCTTAAAACATGGGAAAAACAAGCGCCGAAAAAAATCATGAAAACTACAATCTGAAACCTAGTACTTGAGACATTACGAAACTTATTACTGATCGTGAAACATTGGGAAACTTATTCTCAACTTTCGTACATATCCGGAATCATTTAATCCCTTTCTTAAAACATAGATGGCTGCAAGCAACCCCCATTTAACATCTAACATCTTCTACTATCCTAATTTGTGTGTTTTTCTGTACTTGTTTCTTTGTTTTTCATTTAAATAAAATTATCAGAACATTTGAGATATCAAATAATCAATTGAGGGAATTTAATTTCCTGTGTACTAACATGATGTTGTAAGAACTTAACTTACTTCTTTCATTTGTAAATATTTTTTATTTCATATTGATGTTTTTTTTTTCAAGTTTGATATGTTACTTATGCTGGCTTTTTTTATTTGCGTTTTTCGCTTTCTTCTTCTGCTTATTTATATCCTTACTGAGAAAAAATGGTAATTAGTTCGAGTTCAAATTTTTTAAAATTTCAACATTTAAAATTATCAATAAATTTGGTTTTGGTTTTTCTTTAATTTTTTTTCTATAAAAATCTGACCATCGAAAAAAAAATTCAATTGGGCAGACTTTCTTTTTCAAATGCTCTCATAAGAGTCCAAAGTTTCCTCGTTGCTAAGGATAATATAAACTTTTAAAATTCAATCTGAAAATTTTTTGTGTTGCCTTTGATGGTAATTTAATCGTTACTCACAAAATTAAAAACCTGATTATGAAGATGAAGAGAGTTTTTTTATGTTTTTATGATTGTTTTTTTATGTTTATTGAGCTCTGGTGATTTGAAAGAAAATATATCGTCAACAGAACAGCCTATTAGTCTAAATAATTTCCTGTAGTCAATAACCTGCCCAAAATGTGTTTATATATTCAGGTTTCATGTTCAAATTGAAATAACTAAATGAGTAGTATGATGTTTTTTTCTCATCTTCTCTACTTTATTTATATGTTTTTGAAGAATTTCTTTTCTGGTTGCTGCTGTTTTTATTCAAGTTTGATATATTACTTATGATGACTATTTTTTATTTGCGCTTGTCGCTTTCTTTTTCTGCTTATTTATATCATTACTGAGAAAAATATGGTAATTAGTTCGAATTCAATTTTTTTTCAATTTTTCAATATTTAAAAATATCAATAAATTTTGTTTCGGTTTTTCATTAATTTTTTTTTTCTATCAAAAATCTGACCATCGAAAAAAAACAATCAACTGGGTAGACGTGCAATTTCAATTGCTCTCATGAGAGTCCAAAGTTTCCTCGTTGCTAAGAAATAAATAAACCTTTAAAATGGAATCTGAAACTTTTTTGTGTTACCTTTGATGGTAATTTAATCGTTACTCACAAAATTAAAAACCTGATTATGAAGATGAAGACAGTTTGTTTTTGTTTTTATTATTGTTTTTTATTGTTTTATGAGCTCTGGTGATTTGAAAGAAAAATTATCATCAACAGAATAGCCTATTAGTCTAAATAATTTCCTGTAGTCAATAACCTGCCCGAAATGTGTTTATATATTCAGGTTTCATGTTCAAATTGAAATAACTAAATGAGTAGTTTGATGGTATTTTCTCATCTTCTCTACTATACTTATATGTTTTTGAAGAATTGCTTTTCTGGTTGTTGCAGTTTTTTTTTCAATTTCGATATGTTACTTATGATGACTATATTTTTAAGCTTTCCGCTTTCTTTTTCTGCTTATTTATATTATTACTGAGAAAAAAATGGTAATTAGTTTGAATTCATTTTTTTTTAATTTCAACATTTAAAAATATCAATAATTTTTGTTTCGATTTTTCATTTATTTTTTTTTTCTATTAAAAACCTGACCAACGAAAAAAATCATTCAATTGGGTAGACATACAATTTCAATTGCTCTCATAAGAGTCCAAAGTTTCCTCGTTGTTAAGAAATAAATAAACCTTTAAAATTGAATCTGAAACTTTTTGTGTTACCTTTGATGGTAATTTAATCGTTACTCACTAAATTAAAAACCTGATTATGAAGATGAAGACAGTTTTTTTATGTTTTTATTATTGTTTTTTATTGTTTTATGAGCTCTGGTGATTTGAAAGGAAAATGATCATCAACAGAATAGCCTATTAGTCTAAATAATTTCCCGTAGTCAATAACATGCCCAAAATGTGTTTATATATTCAGGTTTCATGTTCAAATTGAAGTAACTAAATGAGTAGTATGATGTTTTTTTCTCATCTTCTCTACTTTATTTTTATGTTTTTGAAGAATTGCTTTTCTGGTTGTTGCTGTTTTTATTCAAGTTTGATATGTTACTTATGATGACTATTTTTTATTTACGCTTGTCGCTTTCTTTTTCTGCTTATTTATATCATTACTGAGAAAAATATGATAATTAGTTCGAATTCAATTTTTTTTTTAATTTCAACATTTGAAAATATCAATATATTTTGTTTCGGTTTTTCATTTATTTTTTTTCTATTAAAAACCTAACCAACGGAAAAAAAACATTCAATTGCGTAGACATAGTATTTCAATTGCTCTCATGAGAGTCCAAAGTTTCCTCGTTGCTAAGAAAAAAATAAACTTTTAAAAGTGAATCTGAAACTTTTTGTGTTACCTTTGATGGTAATTTAATCATTACTCACTAAATTAAAAACCTGATTATGAAGATGAAGACAGTTTTTTTATGTTTTTATTATTGTTTTTTATTGTTTTATGAGCTCTGGTGATTTGAAAGAAAAATTATCATCAACAGAATAGCCTATTAGTCTAAATAATTTCCTGTAGTCAATAACCTGCCCAAAATGTGTTTATATATTCAGGTTTCATGTTCAAATCGAAATAACTAAATGAGTAGTATGATGGTATTTTCTCCTCTTCTCTACTATACTTATATGTTTTTGAAGAATTGCTCTTCTGGTTGTTGCTGTTTTTTTTTCAATTTCGATATGTTACTTATGATGACTATTTTTTTAAGCTTTCCGCTTTCTTTTTCTGCTTATTTATATCATTACTGAGAAAAAAATGGTAATTAGTTCGATTTCATCTTTTTTTAATTTCAACATTTAAAAATATCAATAATTTTTGTTTCGATTTTTCATTTTTTTTTTCTATTAAAAACCTGACCAACGAAAAAAATCATTCAATTGGGTAGACATACTATTTCAATTGCTCTCATAAGAGTCCAAAGTTTCCTCGTTGTTAAGAAATAAATAAACCTTTAAAACCGAATCTGAAACGTTTTTGCGTTACCTTTGATGGTAATTTAATCGTTACTCACAAAATTAAAAACGTGATTATGAAGATGAAGACAACTTTTTTATGTTTTTATGATTGTTTTTTATTGTTTTATGAGCTCTGGTGATTTGAAAGAAAAATTATCAACAACAGAATACCCTATTAGTCTAAATATTTTCCTGTAGTCAATGCCCTGCCCAAAATGTGTTTATATATTCAGGTTTCATGTTCAAATCGAAATAACTAAATGAGTAGTATGATGGTATTTTCTCCTCTTCTCTACTATACTTATATGTTTTTGAAGAATTGCTCTTCTGGTTGTTGCTGTTTTTATTCCAATTTTGATATGTTACTTATGATGACTATTTTTTTTTTGAGCTTTTCGCTTTCTTTTCTGCTTATTTATATCATTACCGAGAAAAATATGGTAATTAGCTCGAATTCAATTCTTTTAAAATTTTAACATTTAAAAATATCAATAAATTTTGTTTCGGTTTTTCAGTTATTTTTTTTAATTAAAAATCTGACCATCGAAAAAAAAACATTCATTTGGGTAGACATACTATTTCAATTGCTCTCATGAGAGTCCAAATTTTCCTCGTTGCTAAGAAATAAATAAACCTTTGAAACTGAATCTGAATTTTTTTTGTGTTAACTTTGATGGTAATTTAATCGTTACTCACAAAATAAAAAACCTGATTATGAAGATGAAGACAACTTTTTTATGTTTTTATGATTGTTTTTTATTGTTTTATGAGATCTGGTGATTTGAAGTTAAAATTATCATCAAAAGAATAGCCTATTAGTCTAAATAATTTCCTGTAGTCAATAACCTGCGCAAAACGTGTTTATTTTTTCGTGTTTCATGTTCAACTTGAAATAACTAAATGAGTGGTATGATGGTGTTTTCTCATCTTCTCTACTCTAATAATATGTTTTTGAAGAATTGCTTTTCTGGTTGTTGCTGTTTTTATTCCAATTTTTATATGTTACTTATGATGACTATTTTTTATTTGAGCTTTTCGCTTTCTTTTTCTGCTTATTTATATCATTACTGAGAAAAATATGGTATTTAGTTCGAATTCAATTTTTTTAAAATTTCAACGTTTGAAAATATCAATATATTTTGTTTCGGTTTTTCATTTTTTTTCTATTAAAAATCTGACCAACGGAAAAAAAAAGCATTCAATTGCGTAGACATAGTATTTCAATTGCTCTCATGAGACTTCAAAGTTTCCTCGTTGCTAAGAAAAAAATAAACCTTTAAAATTGAATCTGAAACTTTTTGTGTTACCTTTGATGGTAATTTAATCGTTACTCACTAAATTAAAAACCTGATTATGAAGATGAAGACAGTTTTTTTATGTTTTCATTATTGTTTTTTTTTGTTTTATGAGTTCTGGTGATTTGAAAGAAAAACGATCATCAACAGAATAGCCTATTAGTCTAAATAATTTCCTGTAGTCAATAACATGCCCAAAATGTGTTTTTAGATATTCAGGTTTCATGTTCAAGTTGAAATAATTAAATGAGTAGTATGATGGTATTTTCTCATCTTCTCTACTTTAATTGTATGTTTTTGAAGAATTGCTTTTCTGGTTGAGCTGTTTTTTTTTCAATTTTGATATGTTACTTGTGATGACTATTTTTTATTTGTGCTTGTCTCATTCTTTTTCTGCTTATTTATATCATTACTTAGAAAAATATGGTAATTAGTTCGAAATCAATTCTTTTTTAAAATTTCAACATTTAAAAATATCAATAAATTTTGTTTCGGTTTTTCATTAATTTTTTTTTCTATTAAAAATCTGACCATCGAAAAAAAACATTCAGTTCGGTAGAGATACTATTTCAATTGCTCTCATGAGAGTCCAAAGTTTCCTCGTTGCTAAGAAAAAAATAAACCTTTAAAATTGAATCTGAAATTTTTTGTGTTACCTTTGATGGTAATTTAATCGTTACTCACTAAATGAAAAAGCTGATTATGAAGATGAAGACAGTTTTTTGACGTTTTTATGATTGTTTTTTTTATTGTTTTATGAGCTCTGGTGATTTGAAAGGAAAATGATCATCAACAGAATAGCCTATTAGTCTAAATAATTTCCCGTAGTCAATAACATGCCCAAAATGTGTTTATAAATTCAGGTTTCATGTTCAAATTGAAATAACTAAATGAGTAGTATGATGGTATTTTCTCATCTTCTCTACTATATTTATATGTTTTTTGAAAAATTGCTTTTCTGGTTGTTGCTGTTTTTATTCAATTTTGATATGTTACTTATGATGACTATTTTTTATTTGCGCTTGTCGCTTTCTTTTTCTGCTTATTTATACCATTTCTGAGAAAAATATGGCAATTAGTTCGAATTCAATTCTTTTTAAATTTTCAACATTTAAATATATCAAAAAATTTTGTTTCGGTTTTTCAATAATTTTTTTTCTATTAAAAATCTGACCATCGAAAAAAAACATTCAATTGGATAGACATACTATTTCAATTGCTCTCATGAGGGTCCAAAGTTTCCTCGTTGCTAAGAAATAAATAAACCTTTAAAATTGATTCTGAAAATTTTTTGTGTTTTCTTTGATGGTAATTTAATCGTTACTCACAAAATTAAAAATCTGATTATGAAGATGAAGACATTTTTTTAATGTTTTTATTATTGTTTTTTATTGTTTTATGAGCTCTGGTGATTTGAAAGAAAAATTATCATCAACAGAATAGCCTATTAGTCTAAACAAATTCCTGTAGTCAATAACCTGCCCAAAATGTGTTTTTATATATTCAGGTTTCATGTTCAAATTGAAATAACTAAATGAGTAATATGATGGTTTTTTCTTATCTTCTCTACTATAATTATATATTTTTGGAGAATTGCTTTTCTGGTTGTTACTGTTTTTTTTGATTTTGATATGTTACTTATGATGAGCATTTTTTTCTGCGCTTTTTGCTTTCTTTTTCTGCTTATTTATATCATTACTGAGAAAAATATGGTAATTAGTTCGAATTCAATTCTCTTTAAAATTTCAACATTTAAAAAAATCAAAAAATTTTGTTTCGGTTTTTCATTATTTTTTTTCTATTAAAAATCTGACCAACGAAAAAAACTTTCAATTGGTTAGACATACTATTTCAATTGCTCTCATGAGAGTCCAAAATTTCCTCGTTGCTAAGAAATAATTAAACTTTTAAAATTGAATCTGAAACTTTTTGTGTTACCTTTGATGGTAATTTAATCGTTACTCACAAAATTAAGAACCTGATTATGAAGATGAAGACAGTTTCTTTATGTTTTTATCATTGTTTTTTAATGTTTCATGAGCTCTGATGATTTGAAAGAAAAATTATCATCAACAGATTAGTCTATTAGTTTAAATAGTTTCTTGTAGTCAAAAACCTGCCAAAAATGTGTTTTATATTCAGGTTTCATGTTAAAATTGAAATAACTAAATGAGTAGTATGATGGTATTTTCTCATGTTTTTGGAGAATTGCTTTTCTTGTTGTTGCTATTTTTATTTATTGAACGACTTGTCATGGTTTTAATCAAAAATCCAAGTCATGTTATCGCATTGCGCTTTTTTAAAACATATATTCAAATCATTGTGAGAACTATTATATTGATTAGTTCAGATGTTGCAAAACACAATGATAAATAGAACTGAAAAAAAAACACAGCTATCCGGAAAGTCTAATGAGTCAACAATAATCTTGAAAATCAATCACCTCCTGAAGATTGACTCGTATCTTTAACTTTTAAATTTACTGAAACTATTACCTGCAAAAATATATAACTACAATTTTATGAGATTAATTTTATCACACTGGTTGTCATTTTAACGAGGGTGATTTCTCTTATTGAAACTACCTATAGATTTTTGTAAGATTTGATGTTTTGGTGATAAGTCTTTATTCTCCTGGCTACTAGTTACCATCGTTAAACTTCACATCAAATCTATACTTATTATATTAATTGATGGAAAATTGTTTTTTATTATTGTTTTAGTAGTGGAAAGTTGATTATGAGTTTAAATTTGGTTATTTCAATAACTTGAAAAAGCAAGGTGTCTTAATTCTGCTGATTCGAATTGATTCTGAGATTTGAAGTTTTTTTAAAAAAAAATCAAAAAGTTTCCACCTTTTTATAAGTAAGAAAACATATTTTGTCTATTGTTTTCAAAATTTGGGGCTTCATTAGGAGAAAAAAGGCTATGATGATAGCTGGTTCATTTTATCTAGAGGGTGTTATAAATAACTTTTTATAACTATTTCACTGTTTTTTTGAATTCTGATTTTAGGAGTTAGATTTGCTAAGAGATAAAAGATAAAAAATAACACAAACAAACGCAGAGACAGTAAAATTATTAAAGAAATGTAGCAAATCATCAATTTCTTACTAAAATATTAGAAGCATGATTGTAAATCTAAGAAGTTCAGGAACAAAACTAGAAGGAGGTTTTTTTTATAGATTTGACAATAGCAAGCGCTCAGAATACTGGAAGGAAACTGGACATTTTTCTTTTGGGAGATTTTCTTTTCCCAAA
>NW_026971641.1:0-40235 GCF_963678635.1 Symsagittifera roscoffensis | reverse complement strand
TCATGAACTGTGATATATCTAAGTTGCTTTTTATACTCAACGGTACATTTGATGCGAAGGAAACGGAATCTTTCACAGAAAAAATCATTCATTGAAGCACTGAAGATTTAATCTTGAGCACTGAAGGTTTGCAACAACCCGCAGTGCAAGAATGCATCGACTCTACAAACAGATGGGACTAGAAAATGTCGAAGCACTCTTGCAGTTATTCTGATCTGGTTGTGGGCATAATTTATGAAAAATATTGTGGTCCCAACATGACAACTAGCGCAGCAGTCGGCTATTTCTAACTCAATCATTATGACTAAATTTAGTGCTGAGTTCTGTTCAGTGATCTGCGGTCTATTTTTGTAATGGAACACGCTATTGTTTAAATGTCCTTTCATCCCCTGGTCAAACCTCCTTCCCCCTTCTTAACCCTAAAGTCTTACCCTTTCTCTTCATTGGTAGGCTACGGGGTTCTATATATTCCCTGGCATTATGGTTCAAATGATTGGGGAGGGGTCTTTCATTTTTTACACAACACGAATCAGCTGTTCTTGTGCTAGGAAAATAATTGATTGGGTTTGGGGCGTTTGAGGTTCTTTGGGGTTCTTTGGGATAGGAAATGGGCATAAAAAAGGCCGAAATGATCCGTGCGTCCCTGCAAGATTGGTGGAATATCCCGCTGGCAGGGGCTACCTGTATCCTACCCCGGCGGTCTCATTTTTCAAAGTGTTTGATTGACTACTATACACGCTTTCTCTTCCACACAATGTAAATGTAGAGTATATTTAAAATTATAATATGCGCACCACTTTTGACGCCAGTGAGGCTGAAAAAAATGATTGGTCCGGTGAACGAAAAAAAAACTTTTCAGGAAGATTGGAAAAAACTGGCTTGAAATTGTAAAACGAAGAATAGAAAATTGAAAAATTTACGAGGTTGTTGGAGTTGGATTTTAAGTAACCCTAATACGGAGCTGCATATTCTATATTAACCCGTTTTATGGCCTTTTTATGTTGTAGTGATTATAACAAATGAATGACTGACTGGTATGCATGGAGTATAAAATACTGACCAGTCATAAAAAAGTGATCGGTCAAATTGAATAAAATAGAGAGGCTGAAAAAAGGTTGTCAGGCAGCCTGTTATTTGACGTTCATTTGAAATATTGATTGGCTTAAATCCCTTGTCGCTTTTTCAGACCGGCACTTTCCCTCTACGTGTCCGTTTCAAAACTCATTTCCATCGAGTCTTACAGATTCCAGATTGTAATCTAAAACCTGAGTACACTAAAATTATATACCTCAACTTTAACTGATTAGGGGGGACGTCTGTAAAGCAGCGTGTAAAAACCTCTTAAGCCGCTCTCTTGGGTTAATTTGGCATTTGGTAAGCTAGACAAGGATGCTTTTAATTTACCCTTAGCTCCCCTCAACCACTGTCGCATTTCCTATCTTTCAAATTATCGGTCCATTCTGTTTTTCCTATTGTAGTTTATCAAATGTAAGGGGAAATTTAAAAGACACAGGAAGTTTAGCTGTCAAAACAAGACTGCCCTCTCAAAACTAAACCATCATTCTCACCATTTCGCTCATTTTCTCCCAGCAAAACTGAGCGTCTCACAGTTATTTAGATTGTTTTTCCTATATCCATTCATTATTACGCATAATTAGAACTTTTCCCAGCAGACTTGTTTACAAGAAGCTGGTTTGATTAGAACTTTTTGCTCGAAATTTTATCAAAACTTTTTTTTATTTTTAACATTGATCTTTTGCGACGCTGTCCTCAAAAAAAGACCACCTATGGTAAGTGTGTTTACTTTATTTGTTTTTGCTTACCTGCCATTCATGAGTCCGGTTCCGCGATTACGGACACTGTTCAATTTTTAATCATCGGGGAGAGTTCTTTTCCCTTTTCCGTCTATTCTCCCTCGAATCTGAAGATTTCAGATGTTGATCAATAATGCAGGGAAAAAACAAACAATTGCAAAAAATAAACAAAAAAACATTAGTTTATTCTTCTTTGCCAGGAAAAACATTCTACTTTTCTGCTTTTTGGGAAAGTATCGGTTCAAGTTTCATTTGGAATTCAGAAAAAAAAACTTCACAATCTTTTGATCATTTCTTTATTTTTAGTTGTTTCGACTTGAGCTAGTGAAAGTAAATATGCGGCAGTTATGCTCAACTTTTAGGGAATATATCGTAAGTTTTGTCATTATCCTTTCCATAAAAGGTGTCTATCATAATTGCATTAACTCAATATCTAATCTCTAAATTTTGTTTTCATTTTCTTCAGAATTTCAAGATAAGTTTTTTCAGAGGTAACAAAATTGAAAAGGCGATTAATCAAAATATCCACGCTACTCAATTGAAAAAAAACCCTCGAAAACAACTAGTTAGGTGATAAATTCTAGATTAATGCCCCTGAAAAAGACCTCACGCCGCTTACTTTAGATGCGTTACACCTTTTATCTTTTGGCCCGACTACTAGATAACTGAATAAAAAAACTAGCCCAACCCTAAAAATATACATCAAGCTCACTTTTTACTTTCCTTATTTAATTCTATTTTGTCTTTTCCCAAATTATATCCACCAATTTTTACCAAAAGAAAAATTTTCTTTTTTGTCACTTTTTTTTAATTTCAAATTATTTGCCAGCATTAAAAAAAATCTAATCTAAATGATTTGAAGTCATTGTTCAGTTTCCCTGCCAAAGGGAAGAAAATTCGTTATTTCAGCTATTTTAACACTTGATTTTAATCGGCTAAAATTAAATGCCTCTTTTTCCATTTTCTTTTTGCCTTCCCCAGTAATTGACAAGATTGAAACGCCGAGAAAAGCATCTCGAGATATTATCCTCATCAAAATACCGCTGAAGAATGCAGATGAATTAATATCTCCGCGCGCCACAAGTAAATTTGTTCCTTTTGTTAAAAGTATCGTTCCGTTTTTCGAAGAAAGGAAAAAAAAAACATTTGTGCTCGTAGTGTGTTTTTTCCTTAGAAAAATTTATAATTTTTGTCTAGCTAAAAATTCTAATGTTTCCTCATGAAAATGAAACAAGTCTAAAATAAGCACACAGTATTCTCAAAAGTATATCAATTGAAATTGTTTTTGATTCGATCCCAGAATAAATTTTAGCTACGAAAAGCTTTTAATAAAAAAAACTTCTAGAACAAAAAGAAATAGAAAAAGAGGCATTTAATTTCAAACAATTTTTTTGGTTTTATGCATTTTAAAATTTGCAAGTTATTGCCTTAATATATGGATTTCAATTAAAAGCGTTTCAATATATTTTGAACTTTTTTTTCTGAAATTTTTTTGTTTGAAAAGCATATATTAAAGCAAAAACCTGCAAATTTTAAAATGCAGAAAACCAAAAAGTTGGCTTAAACTAAATGTCTCTTTTTCTATTTTTTTTTTTTTGCCTTTTCCCGTAATTGACAAAACTGAAACGCCGGAAAAATCATCTCGAGGTATTATTTTCTTAAAGATACTGTTCAAGAATACAGCTGATTGAATAATTCTGCCACAGGTAAATCATTTTCTATTGTTAAGAATATCGTTCCTGTTTTTTGCTTCTGATGCTAACGGCCGGTCGGAGGTACGCGATTTATATGGCGATCATAGCGACCCTGGATACTTAATACGTTCTAAGACCGATAAGATCGAAAAGATTTGTATCGCGACTTTGAGCAACCAAGAAGCTTCTACCAAAAAACTACTTAGTGCAGTCGTGCAGTCGTCACCAAAATCACAATTTTGAGCCACCAAAAAACCAGACATGATGTTGCGTTCGAGAAGACTGAACTTTGTCTAGCTAATTTTTGTTTGAAGTTCGAATATTTTCTCATGAAACTGAAACAAGTGAAAACTGCACACTAATTTCTTTTAGTTGAATAAAAAAATTTTCTCCCAGTTATCTGAGCCCCACATACAATTTTCAATTTTTTTGTTGTCGAATTGATCCCAGAATAATTTTCAGAAAAAAACGTCAGAGGTTTTTGTAGGTTTTTAAAGTTTTTCTATTTCAGATTGTTTTTTCTATGGTCATTCTAATGAGTAGTCCTGGGCAGATATAGGGGGTAACTCTCCCTAAGTCTGTAACTCTCCCTAACTCCCTGCCGACACAAAGGGTAACCCCTTTATACTATTTTGAAATATCTTTTTTTGGCTGACTGACCACAAAATTTTTCTAAAGGCGCCTTGGGCGCCAATATAAATTAAGTTTAAGGGTGGAGCGCTCCAAAAAAACGCAATTTTTTGGTCAAAATTTTCCAAAAAGTGCCTTATGTGGCCTCGTTTTTAAAAATTTGTTTGCGGCGCAGAAAATTTAGTCAAAACAGTGCTTTGAGAGAGCTCAGAAAATCAATTTACTTGACTTAAAAAAAGGTCAACAAAAGTTTTCAATTTTTTTCTGAAATTCAGCCCCCCCCCCCCCTCGAGAAAATCCGCCCATATGAGTAGCCTCCACAAATTTTTATTGTTAACAGGTTAGTTGTACTTTTTTATAAACACACTCAATAACTTTTCCAACATACTGTTCCAATTTCCTTTGAGTGGATATTGCACTAAGGTTCTGATCTGACATCGGTTAACTGGAGTTTTTTTACAGAGACGCGTCTTAAAACTCTAATGGGTCACCGAAGATGGCGATTCACTTCTCGAACGCAACGTCATGTCTGGTTTTTTGTTGGCTCGAAATTGTGACATTAGTGACGAATGCACGACTGCACTAAGTAGTTTTTTGGTAGAAGCTTCTTGGCTGCTCAAGGTCGCGACACAAATTTTTTCGATCTTATCGGTCTTAGAACGTATTAAGTCTCCAGGGTCGCTATGATTGCGATATAAATCGCGTACCTCCGTCCGGCCGTTATCATCAGATACTCGTCACCTACGAATGTTGCCAGCTACCGAATCAGTTAAAAACTAAAACTACGAAAATGAAAAATACTTCAATTAAATGAAATCAAGAAGAAAACCTGAAATTTTGTCTGGCTTACTTCATTTTTTGTTTCGCCTTACAAAATGTTTTTCCATTAGCTAAATTGGCAGGAAATGCAACTAGATTCAAACTTCCTTTTCAGGTAAGTTATACAAATGAATCTAATATCTTTAATCTATTCGTTTTACACACAGCAGTCAAGTATTTTATCAACTATTTATATATATTGCTAACAATTGGAGCATTTTTTTCTCAAAAAGAATGTGGTAATATAAATAGATCTTTTTCTAATTTAGTCCTAATTGGTATTATTTGTCAAGTTCGTGGAGCCGTTCAAAAAGAAGGATAACTATTCAATCTTCAGCAGATAGCTTTCAATAAAAGAGATACCATTAAAACTAATGGTTGCTAAATTTGAGCTAAAGTAAACTTTGAACGTGAAAAACGTCAATCTGTTCACGTTTCATCAATTTCAAAAGCAGAGTTTTTCTTCAATTGAATCTTTGAAAATGATCCAAATGCCACTTTTCGAGACGTCATTAAAACATGGGATGTCAATCAATTGACTGTGCTTGCCCCTGAATACCTGTCACGCCGGCTGTCCAAAATGTTTTTAGCTCTAAGGTCACTTTTATGCAGCAGTCAAAAGAAGGGTAAAATAATTGAGAGCTTACAAACCACCGGTTGTCTGTGCTTCCTCCGATCAATTTTCTACATTGATCAAATGTCTAATTCAGTACTAACTAGTTATTTTTACAGCCGACAGTTTTTTCTGAAGTTATTAATCCAAAAAATAATTGTCATTTTTTTCTGAAGTTAACAATGCAAAAGATGATTGCCATTTTTTTGTGATAAATTATTGATGTTTTTATCATCATTTTCCGCCAACTTTAGGTCGCAGTGCGTAAAATTAATTGTTTTATGTTTTTTTTTCAAACTGAAAGCTTTCTTTAATTGTTTAAGCGTTAAAACAGTTTGTGCTCTTTCATCGTTCTTTTTCGCGAGATGGGACAAGAATATTGTAATAACTAGTAAAATCTCGATGATATATTGATTCCAATAACCCTTCATCGGTCGTCTAATTTCTCATTCGTCTTTTAATTACCCCTCCTACCCCTCCCCTCCCTTCCCCTCCCAAAACATCCCTCTCTTCACCCGAAGGCACGGAGAGCATCCAAAAGTGCTCTCAGCGCAGCTTTCAGCGGGTTCAAGTCCCTCCATAAGCACACAGTACACTATACAGTCGCAATAATGTAGATTAACTTTTCCAAATCGAATCCGCCGAATTTAAACAGATCAGATCAAATCAGGTTTAACTCTACAATATATGCTCTTTCATTGTTGCACACTGCCTATAGCGGAAGGCGACATGGCTGTATTATGTCCGCTTGATTGACGTTGATAGCTCCATTTTACTTCTGTGCAGATCATCTGGTTTGAGCACATGCTCTTTTATAATTTTAAATAATCCAAATATATTTTCCTGTTTTTTGTTGTTTCAAAAAATGAACACCATTCGCTTTTCATTGGTTCAGGTGTGGCGCCATTTTTAGGTAGTTTCTAAAATTTAATAGCTCATTCAGAACTTGAAAAGGCTTCAACAGTTTACAGAAATGTATCTTTACTATACCAAAACAGTTCTCTCGGGGAAATGGTATCCAGAAGTTAAATGGTGCTGAACAGGGGTGGATTTAGGGGAGGGGGCGGACACCCTTCCTAAGAAATTCGACTAATATATACTAATATGCCAATATATACTAATTTTGAGGGTAGCGCGCGCCAAAAAAACGCAATTTTTGGTAACCATTTTCCAAACAGTGCCAAAAAACGGTTTTTTGACCTGTGTTTTCAAAAATTTGCCTGCAGCGCAAAAACTTGTATCAAAATGCGGTCTGCTAGTGTTCTCGGAGTGCTCGAAAACTCAAATTTATCGACCTAAAAACAAGGTCGAACAAATTTTCAAAAACAATTTGAACATTACCCCCTCGAGAAAATCCTAGATCCGCCCCTGCCTGATGCTGAATTTCGAGAAAAATCTGAATAAGCAATTTGCTCTAAACATAATTAATTTTATTCAATTATGCTTTTGATGCACCCAAATTGAAAGCAATAAGAAGAAGTTTTCATATTTTGCCTCAAAAATCGTCTGAAAAAAATTTCTTTACCAGTAAACCGACATCTAGTCGAAAAAAAAAACAAAAAAAGGTGCGAAAAAATAATGTTTGGGCAATTCTTATTTAAACAACAGATCCCGACGACCATATCCAAATATTCGACCATATCCGCGGGTAGGCCTATTAGGGACACAACGAGACTTTGATTCCGTTCTTTATGGTTACAGTTCTGTTGGTAATATCCAAATTTCAATCAATTGGGTATGCTTTGAAGTCAGCGCGAGGTGATTTTGGGCAAAATCTATTGCGTCAATTGCTACAGTTTGAAAGGTTGCAACGTGACATCAAAACATTCATTTCATTAAATAATTGATTCTCCAAGCCATCAACAACATTTTTTCACTCTATAATTGATTCCTGAAACCACCGAAATGTAAGCAATTAGGTATAAAAGGTTTTTTAAGTACATAGGTTTTTTTGTTCAAATCAATGGCATATTTTAAAAACTGCTATAAAATTTATTTAAAAATTTCCAGTATGTTGAAGTAAAGAGCAGCAATTTAGTTATAGAAAACAACTTTGCGTCATGATATCAGCAACTCTTCATTCGAAGGTGTAAAAATTTCAAATTTTATTTTTCTTTTAAAGAAAAAAGGAGATAAGGAAAACAGTCAAAGTGTTTTGTTTTATTTCGTTTTTGATATCAGCATTTTGAAAAAAAAATTGATTTTGCAAAACTCTGAAAGTTCAAACTAACCTCTTAGCCTTATTTTGATTTTAACATGTAGCTAAACTTTTCAAATTTTAAGGATTTTTCGATAATTATTTTGTGTCTCATCGGAAAACTTTTTGACACAAATAAAAAAAATTGGTTGTTTCAGTCTGGTTTTAAGTAAAACATGCCCTAAAAAAGTTTTTTGTTCCAGGTCCAACCATTCTTCTAGAGAAAAAAAACTATGGCGTAAAATGGGGTGGTTGTTTCCAGCCAATTTTTGATACATTAAAAAACTTTTATGACATCAAGTTCAAAAAAGACTTAAAAAGATCTCATTGTCAAAAAAAATGGTCTGAAAAATTTCGGGTTTCAGACCAAATTGACGAAAAGATGAGCTTTACGTTTCTTTTCACACTAGCAATAATTAGCTTTGCTTAGCAAACAATAAAATTACAGTTTTGTTTCAACTGTTTAATAATAGTTTTTCTTTCTTTTTTCGATTTTTTTAAAAGTATATCAGTAAAAAAAAATTCCTTCATAGTTCAAATTTAGAAAAAAAAATTTTTTTCGTATCATAATTGAACTGGTGGTTTTTTTTCGCTATTCAGACTCAAATACAGTAATAAGCTGATAGATTTATTTTCACTTCATTTTTACTATGACTTCTCGAGAAAAGCTAACTTTATTTTTGAAAAAATAATTTAAAAAAATTTGCCAGTTTACTTGTGCAACTTATTTGATTTTGAATGTAGAAAAAATATTTCAAAAAAGTGAAAAAACACTCAAAAATTGAAGTTGTTCAATTTTGTCTGCTTTTTATATGGTTACACTGAATAGAGCTTCCGCTGCAACTTGCACGGCAACCGGTTTGTCTTGTGAGTTATGATCGTGGGTCTGTAGTTTCAGATAGGGTGCACCGTCTGTTCGTCAAGCTATCTAATTTTCGGCCGGATAGATTCGTGCAGCCTCTTAGTCTAATACCAATTTTATCTTAGACTTAAATCTCCTAGTCTCAATAGATCTAGTGAATACTGGTCTTTGCGAGTTAGTTCTTCGAGTTTAACCAGAAGGAGAACAACTGTCGTCTAAGATTTATTCAAATTTTTCTGTTGCTGAAACTACAAATAGTTCCAGT
The DNA here is from genome assembly GCF_963678635.1 of Symsagittifera roscoffensis. NCBI lineage: Eukaryota > Metazoa > Xenacoelomorpha > Acoela > Convolutidae > Symsagittifera > Symsagittifera roscoffensis. The sequence goes on along the minus strand of NW_026971641.1, from coordinate 31,341 downwards.
GCTTACTAATCAGTGTCAATGTTTGTGATGGAATATGATTGGTTAAATAGTTATAGTTTATAGAGATAGTTTTATCAATAATGTAATTGGTTTACAAATACTAGTTGAGAACTGGTTCCACCCATCCGGGTTTAAGAGAGTTTTTAGTTTTTAATTGTTTTTTTTTTGTAGTGAAGGACGGGTGAGGTAATTTTCTTTTAGAGTTTGAGCAGTGACTTCTTAAAGAGAGGAGAGATGTAGTTGTTTGGGTAGAAAGAAGAAGATTATTTGTTCGTGTTTCAAAAATGGGTCTCGTTGATCGTGGATTGTCTTGGGTGATTGTGTCAAGACTTCAGATCGATGCAGTGATGTATCGATTTCGTTAAGCTTAGAGCGAGACTACGTGCAGGGTGAAGTTTGACTTTTCCGTGTGAAGTGCCAAATGACTAGGATCGGTATGTGGGATCTACATCGAGATGGCCATTGGTCTGTTTCAATGGATTTTCTTTGCTGCGGTGTTCAGTCCAAACTTTAAATCCTTTGAAGGTAGTGACTACGGCAACAAACCAAATAGATTTGCCATTCCAGAGTTGGAATCTAATCGAATTTTCATCTCCTTTGCTGCTCGTTCCTTGGGTTCTAAGAAATTTTTACATCACATTGCATTAATATATCTACATCTTGATAGTGAATAACTCTTTAAAATGACTGAACTAAAATAAAACGCTTTTGCCAAACTAACTAATAAAAAACCATAACTAAAAACTGACAAGTTTTTTGTTATGATTTTTATTAGTTATTTTCGCAAAAGCGTTATATTTTAGTTCAGTCATTTTAATGATTTGCTCTCCCTGGAGCCACTCTTATCAAAAATAGAGTATCGGAGTCGAAAGGCATGGTGTGGGCATGTAGTTCGAGCGACGTTGTTCTGGTGAGTTCGGCCAGAGAAGGTTAAAATTTTTGATCTCTTTGGGCAGAGTCTCTTTATGTTCAACCTTTTGTTTCATTTTCATTAGATGTTTTTCACTTTTGTTTAGTTGTGTCCTTTTCCCAAAAGTAGAATCACTTGTTTTGGGTTTGTTTTTTTACTTTCTTATGTTTTATGCGGTTTCAAAAACTTGAAAGTGGGTTTCAAAGAAATAACTTTTCCAGTTTTGATCCGGTTTGGGTATCGTGAGATTTTCTTCCTCATTCAAGCTTTTAGTTTGTGGTTTTGTGGCGTTAGTAAGCCGCAATGGTTAATTTAGCTTACTTTTATAATTCCTTCCAACCGAGTTAAGGGAAGCTTGAAACATGTGAAAACAAGCTAGAGTTGTTATCAGTGAAAGTTGAAACCTAAAATTCAATTTTTAAACAAATTTTCGTAGGCGAGCTGTGCGAGATGTGTATGCGAGATGTGTAAGAGTGTGTGATTTATGGGCGACTAAAGAGAATTGAAATTAATAAAAAAGCGTCTTGTAAAGAGTTACGTTTCCTTCATTTTAGTTGCAAATTTTTAAATTAAATTTACTGTTTTCAGGAATGTAATTTAAGTGTTTTTGAAGTTGAAGTTTTTGAACACACTGCTTTTAAAAAAGAAATTTGACTACTTGAATTACAAACTGCAATTATTAATTTAGGTTTGAAAAGTTTTTAATAAGAGATTACAATTTTTTTGTTTTATCTGTTTTGGATGAAGGATCGGTGGAATCTAAAAGAAAAGTGAGACATATATGAATAATGGTTAGTTTTTTTCTTTAGTTGTTAGCTAAAATGTTTAATTATACTTACAAAGGGTTGCCTTTGTCAAAAATCCATTTGAAATTAGTGCGAATAGTGTCTGAGGATGTGAGAAGTTCATCAACGTAGTTCCGTTGGTCGTTGTTAGTGGTCTGATAGTAAGTGTGTTGTGGGATGAATGGTAGGTGGTATTTTAAAAATTCCTTAGTGTTAGTGTGAAGTGGATGAAGGGAAAATTGTCGGTTTTGTCGGGGGTGGTGAACTACATGGGGTTGGGCATTGGGATGCTTTCTTCTCAAGAGTCAGTGGGCTCGGGCTTCTACTACCGTGGTTGTTTGGTCTGAGGATTCAGAGGATGAAATGGAAAGAGATAACTGATGAAGTGTTAGTGTATTAATGTATTAGTGTTTTGAAGCTGTTGGTGTAATGTGATAAAACTGTCTAGTTCATTTTCTAGTGCTTGAGTGACGGGGCTAGGAAGTCGGGCTGGTCACTGGTCATTGAGGAAAGTTTTGGTGTTGCGTCGCTGTAGGAAGAAGGGGCTTGGTAGATTTCATCGAGGAGTTGAGGATGGATTGGATGGGAGGGAGTTTGCGAAAAAATTGATGGGCTGGGTTCAGAATTTTGAAATTCATCTGGGGTATCGATATCGGAGTTATTAAATTGTGAAATTGTGTTAAAAATTGTGTGCAGGGAATCATCGGAATCCATGCGTGGTGATTTAGTAGTGAATGTGGGTAGGGGAGAAGAAGTGAGGCCAGAAAGGAAAATGCGAGAGACGTGACGTCGGTGGTTGGATGGGTAGGAAAGGGAGGGATCCAATCTGGCGGCTTATCGTGGGCTAAAAAGATGGTTGTTTGTAGAACGGAAATTGGTTGTGTGTGGTTGTTCTACAGTCTGTTCATAGGTGTCTTCAATATTTAGTTGGTGAACTACTTCATAAAAAACTGGAATTTGTGGGTAGCTATAACATGGAGAGATGTGCTCTGTTATTGCTATATTTCTATAGTTCCGTGGTACTAAAAATAACGGATGGTTATTATGTAATTTATGTAATTGTGGTGGTGAATTTGTAATGTCTTGTGAGGTATGGTTGATAATTTTTCACTAATTCGTTATATTCACTAATTTGAGCGTCTAAAAGAGTTTTATTGATTGAGTTTGAAATTATTCCAAAAAAATCCTCAAAAATATGCGCGCTACACTTGCTTGTTCGTTGACTTGTGTGTGTATTGCGCATGTGTTGTAGATTCCTTTCAATATTGAGAGAAGGAATCCAAAAAAATTACACATGGCGTATAATACAGTCAATTTTTCTAAGATGTAATAGAGCCATCCCAGAAAAGAGAGAATTTCATTTTTAAGATTGACAAAGCTAAAAAAATTTATAGATGAGTTATCTTGTAGACGATACTTTTTACTGTTGAGATATAAGTACTCTTTTATACCTTTAAAGTGTCCGCTGTAACCCTGTGCGTATATGTCCGAGAATCCTGCGGTTTCAGCAAATTTTCCTTCATTATTTTCGCTATATTATTTTCGACCGGACAGGCTCTTGCAACTTCTTAGTCTAATAGCAATCCTAATATTACTCTTATATCTCCTAGTCTCAATAGATCTAGTGTATACTGGTCTTGCGAGTTAGTTCTTGGAGTTTATCCAGAAGGAGAACAACTGTAGTCTAAGGTTTATTCAATTTGTTCTGGTGCTGAAACTACAAGTAGTTTCAGTACTTACAAATAAGTGTCAATGTTAGTTTTGGAATATGATTGGTTAGTTAGTAGTATTTTATAGAGATAGTTTCATCAATAATATAATTGTTCCGACTTTCGATACGAAAGTAACGGAATATTTGTGCTCGGGTGGGTTTTTTTTTTCTTCGACAAATTTCGACTTTTTAACTAGCAATTTTTGACGGAATTTTTTTATATCATTCAAAATGTATTGTTGTCCTGAGCTTAAATTTGAAAAGATATTTTACCTGTGATAATTTTTCGTAAAGTTACGAGGGTTTAAAGATTGCCATTTTGGCCATTTTGACCAATTTGTGACAATTAACGCGCGATATATTTCGCGCTTTTAACGCGTAAGTGAGATTTAATCCGTCTTATAAATCGTTCCAAATTGGTTGAACGAAGCTTATTTGCCATAATTGATTTGTTACAAGGAACAAAATCTATCTTTTTGTACTTTATTTGGCGTGTGGGGGGATGATTTTCATAACAAATTTCAAATTTTAGAAAAAAAATTTCATTTTATTTTATTTCATTTAATTTTTTTTACGTATTACTGCTGCTCAATAAACCTTAAAAGGCAGTCGGAACATTCAGGGCTTCGCCCTGATACGAGCAGTCTTGTTGGTATTTAAATACTAGTTTAGGACTGGTTCTACTTGTATGGAATTAAATTTAGCCTTTGCGTTTTTAAATTTAAGTTATTTGAGAATATTGGAACAAAAACTGCTTGACTTAATGCAAGACATTGACTGTTATGGCTGTTTTTCATTTCGCATTACTTTTTCAGGTAAAATGATGAAAAAGAAAGTAACTCGCTTGTAATGCAAGATGTTTGCTTCAGATTTTGAAATTAGCGATTCGAACCTAATGAAATTAGCAAATTGAATTGATTCCTAAACAAAGATTCTTGAATTAACACTCCTCAATTTAAATGGGCTATTTCATCAGCTTCGCGTTCAGCAAACCCGGTGAAAACTATTGATGGTCATAATGTCTTTCCAAAAAGAAGTTCGCGCGTCTAGATTAAATAAACTTAACAATATCTTAAAAACCGAATAACAATTTTCCTGGTGAACGCTTCTACAAAAACTCTAGAAAAAAGTTTTTATTACGAAAATTTATGCCATTGCGGTTTCAAAAATTTATAAGTAAGACAGGAGTGATCTCGCAGCGAAAATCAGTGTTGCTTTTGTATTAATTATGTAAAACTACAGCTGCCCGGGTCGAGATCCCGCTCAAAAACCGCTCAAGATTTGAGCGGTTTGAGCGGTTTTCCAGCAAGATTTGAGCAATTTGAGCGGTTTGGGCGGTTTGGGCATTTTTTTTTGGAAAAACCGCTCAAACCGCTCAAATCTTGCTTAGAAAACCGCTCAAAAACCGCTCATTTCTTGCGGTGATTTTTGAACGGTTTTTCAAGCAAGATTTGAGCGGTTTTTGAGCGGTCTTCCCGGGTCGGGGTCCCAGACTCATGTCCATACTTTCGCGACTAGTTTCAGGGCAGCATGACCTAACGGATACGGCGTCTGACTTCGAATCAGAAGATTGGGGGTTCGAATGTAAATTTTGTTCTCATTAACGAACCCCCCTTTTTTAGATAAACCGTTCAAAAACCGCTCAAACCGCTCATTTTGAAGCAAGACTTTGAGCGTAATTGTCTAAAAAAATCTTGCTTCAAATTAGGTGAAAAATCTCGACTCGGGTGTGCTTCAAATTTTGAACAGCATCACTTTAACTCTGATTAAACATAACATTCGATTTAACTGTTTTCAAAACTGTAAGAGTAATAAATTTTCGATGAAACATGAGTTTTAGGCGAAACACAAGTCGAATACGGGCAGAAGATAGGTCAAGAATAGATCAAGTACACAATAATTTTTCAATATTTAATTTATTTAGAATACTTTATTTAAATATTCGTGATTTGGTCGGAAAAAATGGCCACGTTCAGCAAGCATTAATTGGAGTCTTTGGTTTTATTAAAGACATCAAAAGTTTTTTTTGTCAAGGAGCTCGAAACAAACCCAAATTTGATTTAAAAAAGTCAAATAATATGCGGTTTTGGGTCAAGCATAAGTGAGCGTAGTTTTTCTCGAACAGCATCAGAATTTCGATCGAGAACGTCGATACAAAACCGAATTGTGTCGAGACATTCGAAATATATCTGGTTTTGGTCGAGCAGAGTCGAGCACAATGTTTGTGGTTCAAAAAGTAGAAATATACTTGAAATTCGTCCAAACAGTCTACAATTATCTGTCTTTGGTCTAAGCATAAAAAAGTGTGTTTTTTTTTCTCGACCGAGAAGAATGAAACATAAGAGAATTTAGCCGGGATGTTCAAAACCTACCAAATTATGGCCAAGAAAATTGAAACATATGTGAATTTAGCGAAAGTGCTCAAAATTTTCCAATTTTTGGTCGACAATTAAAAAATGGTTTATTCATCAGTCGGAAGGTAGCATCTAGGGAAGGTCTTATCGCTGTTCTAGTCTCTCAAGTCTTGAAATAGTTGTATATGAACTGTCATAATCGTTATCATCGGCGTGGTGGTGAATTGGTTACGTCTCCGCCTGTCAATCGGGAGATCGGATGTTCGAGGCCCACCATGGACCGTGCTCGTTGCTTGAGGGTGAAGCAACATTATCCAGATCAGAAAAATAACCGCAAAAAAATTGCGTGTAGTTCTTAATCGGGGGCACAACAGCGGTTCGCCGTGATGAATCTGTACAGCTCTTGTGTTGGTCCTTTCCCCCTGTATAAATGGTCTTAATCTTTATAATCAGTTTTCGTGTCTTGATTTGGTCAGCTGAAAAACTCGCGTTGAACTTGTTCGTTTGACGTTAATTAGTGGTCCTCTTTCGCAGAGAAATTTCGTATGAGAAAGACTAAGTATTGAGAACGAGTTTTTCTGCCAGAGTTCTTTCTTTCTCTATGTAAATTTTTAGGCCTGCAGAAAATTTTCAAGTTTTTCTTGAATGTTACTTAAAATAAGAGGCATTTTACAGTCAAAGTTGAATCAAACTTGAAGTTAAGAAGTCATTTAAAATTGGTTTAGCTTGTGACACAATATTATGAGCATAAAACTTGCCTAGATTTTTCGCAGAATTATATCAGATTTTTTCTGCCAGAGTTCTAGGCTATTATTTTCATCATTTTTGTCTAAAATGCTAATATGAACCCAAATGTACAATAAAAACTTTGTATTGCTCTCTCAACCCGGGTCGAGCTTGGCAATATACATTTTGACCGACACGGTCCGACCACGTTGCAGAGTTTGGCGAAAAATCCTGGTCAGGAAAACCCTAGAGTTGATCTCACGGTCGATGCGAAAAACTGAGAAGGTCGAAACATACAGCTGAACTTAAAGTCGAACCTTGAAGTCCTGTCGGTCAAAACATGAAGTTGAAAATACTGTCCAAATTAAAAACAAAAAAACCGAATCTGACAGTAAAACGGAACAAAGACACAAACGAACACAAGTTAGCAACACAGTCGAAGTCGAAGTCGAAACATACTGTCGACCAAAACAGCAAATAAAAAACGTTTAACTTGTTAGATTTGTTACAGGAGTTTGATTTGTTTGTCGGATTTTGTTTATCGGAAAACTCAAATGCTTTTCAGTAAACCGTTGCTAGAAGTAAAGTAAACCTTTTTGTGCTTCTAGCTAGACCATTTATTTGTTGATTATAATTAATACGGTCACGAGAAGGTTCCAAAAATAAACAACACACTTTTTTTTACATAAATACGTCCATACAGCAAGGTGTTTTTACGCGGACAAACATTTTTTGTTATTCAAAAACTATTTTTCAGTCAAACTTGTATCTGTCGAACTCGGTCAAACACTTTTCTCAGTGGAACACATTTGACAAAACATTTTTTTTCGAAAAAAAAATTGTTTCATTGAAATGTTTTTTTTGGCGGTCGAAGACAGTTAAAACATTTTGTCTTGGTAGGAAAAAATCTTTGGTCGAACTCAGTTGAAGCATTTTTCTTCTGTCAAACTATTTCGAAATGTTTTTCTCGGTCGACCATGGCCAAAAGATAGATATCATGGATCGAGGCGAACCATACATATCGAGGCTGAGACGATAGGGTCGATACACGATAGTTTATAGATTTGATTTCATCAAATTGGTCGAAATATAATTTTCAAAATTTGTCAACGAATTGTGCCTAAGTATCTAATCCTTTCGATATGTTGTGATGAATGTATACAGGGGTATAATTGCAATAATAATCGTGAAACATTTGCAAAAATCTTTTCGAAAACAAAATTGGGCAACTCCCGAGTGACGAGAAAAGCTGGCTGTGAAGTTTTTGCTATGCAGATACTCACTCATAGAGCTCAGGCTCAACTTTAAATGCGCACGTTACAAGTTGAGAAAAATAGATCATATTTTCCAAGCATTCGAATTATAGTCTTAATCAGAATCTCACAATGCCCCAACAAAACATTTAAAAAAATAAAAGAAATAAATGTTGGTCGTTTTTTTTGTCAATTGATTAATTCAGAGACAGTTTTTGCATTTTTACGGCAAGGTAATAAAATATAGAATTTATGGACTGATAAGATCGACGGTTCTTTAGTGATTTTTTGGTAATAACAGAAACTAATCCTGCCGATGGCCTATCCAACTGGACTCAGCGAGTCTCCACATTCTTACTAAGTGGCCTCATCACTAAATGGCTCGGCCTTAACCGCACATAGTTCAGCCACTTACATGGGGCCATCTTTGGAAGGAGGTTATTAGATGCACTTTATGAATACGCTCAACTAACAAATGGAAAGATATGGTTAAAGCGAGCTGAAAAGAATTCCAATTCATACCGGTTCCTCGCCACCAGTGCTATTTTCTCATTCTGTTCACATTCTTCATTCTGGGCTCTTGTCGTGTCACGCTTGGCTGGTTTGCTATGGCAGTCCTTTATTATTTTGTCATGATCTCGTCCCAGGGCGGTGCAGAAAAATCTTTTACCAATTGTACTAGCCAAAAGAAATACTACTTGACATTTTTACAAAATCAAAAAAAAGCATCGTCTTTTTATGATATATTTTTGGTTTTCTATACTGTTATAATTTTTATGCCATTCAGTTATAAAACTAGAAATCAAAAATGGATTTTTCCAAGTTTCGCTAAGAAAAAGTTTTTCATTCAATGTTTAGCACATCTTGATTGATTTTTTTGATATTTCTGAATTGTCTAAACTATAGCTACGTAAGCTTTACAGTTACGTCACTTTCCTTGACTATCTCTGCTACGAACTGGGAACTTAACCAATAAGTTTGAAAACTGCGGGAAAAGAATTTCAAAACAAAGTTGAAATTGCCTCTAAAGGTTCTGGTAGAAATCCGGTATGCTAAGACAAAAGAGATTGAAATCAAAAGAGCACCGTCCAGTTTTGCATACCTTTGGATTTTTAAATTGCTAATTTTGAGAGGCGGGAACATGGTTTTGGCTGATTATTCCACACATGCTTACTAGAAGCGAACTTTCAATTTTTGTTTCATGGAAATGCATTTGCTGCAGTTTTATTTCAAAAAATTCATCTTTGCTATTGATTTTGGCCGTTTGAGCGTTGTAGATTAGAAACAATGAACAGAATATATCAATTGCATGTTCAAATTAGTTCTGAAATTGCTTTTGTAGTTGAAATATCAACAAAACTCGGCTAGCACCACACATAATTAACTCTCCCGCAAATGTTCGGTGCATTTTTGAAAATAAATGTCATTTTTTATACGCAATCTTTTTTCGGATGTATTTGATGAAATTCAATTGCTTTCATTACTTTTCATACAGCAATATTGATCAAATTATGACCAGAAAAACTTTTTTTAATTTGCACCGCGAAAATATATTGCGTACTTTTTTAATTTGTATGTGGTATGAAAGTTACCAATGCTATTGCATATTAGGTATCCTCATGAAAGTTGAAATATATGACACTACCAATTTTTAAAAAGTGACCCAGCATATTGGGATCAATTTGGATATCTATTTCCGTTTTGCAGAACAGACAGTAGCAATATCAAAAAACGATTTGAGTGGATTCCATTTGAATTGGTTTCCGCTGGTATGGTAATCAAACCCATCTGGTGACTGTGGGTAATATCCGACTTGGAAAATAACCCACTTAGTTACCTCTGTGCACTTCCTGATCTGTGGGTAATATTTTGAGCAGGAAATAGCGCCCGGTGATATGTCCAGCTGGCAATTTATTTTGGCGCTGTTTAAATCGGTTTTGTCGGACCCAATTGTCCCAATTAAATACTAACAACAAAGATGGGCGGTTGCTGTGCAAATAGCACAAACTGATCTGAGCGGTAAATAAATACACAAACACTCAAAAAAAAAAGAAAAAAAAACCTTTTTGAAGCAAACGGTGAATGAGTGAGTTTTTAAAAGCACAGGCCGCTCATGTCATATGTTAGCCCTGATTGTTTTGCCGACTAAAGCGTCGCTGATACATTTTACCACTCGAAGAAAATTGAAACTCCTATTAGATGACCAGTTTTAAACGCCGTAATAGCAGACCAGTATTAAAAGCAGGGATGTATCTATGATTTTTTCAATATCAAAGGGGGACCCTTTGGTTGGTGAGGGGTTCCAATCCCCCCTAAATCCGCCCCTGTGAGTTTATGTCCGGAGTGGCTCACACATAGAGTAATTTCAGACAATGTGCACCGTCTGTTCGTCACGCTATCATATTTTCGGCCGGACAGATTTGTGCAGCTTGTTAGACTAATACCAATCTTAATCTTACTCTTATACCTCCTAGTCTCAAAAGATCTAGTGTATACTGGTGTTTGCATCATAAGGTGTTTGACTCATATAAGATATCAGTAACTGTTCTAGAGAGAAACGACTGTTTGCTAAGTTATATTTATTCTGTTCTGCTGCTGGAACTATGAATAGTTTCAGGTATTTATACTAAGTGTTAGTTATGGATCATGGTTGATGAGTAAGAAAAACTTTACAGAGATAGTTTTATCAATAATTTACTTTGATATAAATACTAGTTTTTAACTGGTTCCGCCTGATTAAAAGTCCTACTAGTCAGACCAGTATTAAAAGTTTGACTAGTTAGACCTTGTATTCCCACTTTTTCTGTAGATCTATTGAGACCAGGAAAAAGACTTATGATTGAGATCAGTCCATGACTAAGGAGTTGTATAAACCTATTCAACGAAATTAGATAGTGGGACGAATAGACAAGTGTATTTCAGCCGCCTAAATTTTGGTAGCATTGTATTAAAAGAATTCACAAAAAAAATGTTTTCAATAGGATAAGTATTAGTGAAGTAATAGATAATTCATAAAAAAAGGCTGTGAAATCAACCTGCATGGCGCGCAATGAAACAAAGTGTTTGGTAATCCATTTGCATGTTTTTTTGGGATAATAGTTGGCTTAACTGTTAATTGTAATTATGTTTGTGGCAAAGGATATTTTTGATAAGTTGTGTTGTAAGTGTTGAGTGAAAATGGGACAAAACTTTGTGTTGCTACAGGTAGTGTTTCAACTATTTCTTCATTTACAAAGTATGGTGGAGTTTGGATGTCTAGTTGTGTTAAGTTTCTACTTCCGTTAAGGGTTTCTTGTGTATTTATAAATGTTGAATTTGAACTATTAAGCTATAATCTCGGTCTATAGAAATAGTGGCCTTTGCTGCATTTGAATTATTGTTTTAAATACATGAAAAAAGTATATGAGATCTTTCAGGGTCCCATACACAATCTATTTCATCTGCTAATATCGTTTCATCGTCTGCTTGTATTCGAAATTTTGTCTTGCATTTGAGAGTTGTCTAAGCTCTGTTGCAAAAATTCTGTAATGAATCATGCTAAGATTCTTTGTAGATCAAATCTTTTTGTTTGCGATATTTCATCATCAGTGAGTGTTTCACCAACTGAATCTTAATAATCTTGCGAAAAAAATTATGTCTCGTTTTACTATTGCGTGTCGAGATGTTTGCAGTGGTGAAACATGAAACATATCGTTTGTTTCAAATATAGAAACAAAGCTATAAATGATGGAAAAAACAACATAAAAGGTTCGCTTTAAAAAATAGAGATTTAAATGATAATAAGTTTTAAATGATTTTGGTTAAGTTTTAGATGAAAAAACAAGGAAGTTGGATTTTGCGAAGATGAGGATGTGAGTCCTTGAGAAGCAAGGAATTTTTTAAATCAATTTGTTAAAACTAATTTTCATTTAATATACTAACTAACTTTTTTTTTATTCAATTAATTTCTTAATTTACAAAAAGTTAAAAGTTAGTGCAGATTTGATGAAATGAATGACGTTTGTATCTTCTAATTAGCTTGTGGAGTAGTTTTCTTCATGGAGAGAAGGAGTACAGTTACTCGTTCTTCAGAATTGGGTCTCGTGTTTTTGGATCGTTTTGAGTGGTCGTGTTAAGACTTAAGATTTATCCAATGATGTGTTGTTTTCGATATTTTAGAGTGAGACACCGCATTTCCTCAACTATTCATCGCGTAACGAGTTGGGATTTGACTTCTCTGTGTGAAGCGCCAAGTGACTAGTATTCGTATGTGAGATCAACATCCAGTTAGCCGTTGTTCTTGTTAAATGGCTGACTTTGCTGCGATATTGGGTTCATATTTTAAATCCTGTGAGGGTTGTGACAACGGCAACAAACCAATAGATTTGCCATTCCAGAGTGGGAATATCATTGAGCGTTCATCCCTTTTGCTACTTGTTTCTTTTTGCTCTAAAAAATCTTTTTACATTGCATATTTATATCTGCATCTGGATAGTGATATCAGTTTTAGTTATTTTTTTATTAGTTGTTTTCGCACAATCGTTTTTTCTTGTTTCGGTTTTTTTGAAGAGTCGCACACTCTAGATCTATTCTCATCAAAAATACGAGTTTGTGTCTTAAGCGTGGTGTAGCGCGGGTGTCGAGACCGGTTATAGAACATGCTCAGGACGTCCTTTACTGGTGGATTAGGCCAGTTGTGGGAGTATAATTACCGTCTCTTAGAGCAAAGTCTCTCTTTGTGTTCCACTTTTTGTCCTTTTTTATTACGTGTTTTTCTATTTTGTCTTTGGTTGTGTCCTTTTGTCAAAAAAGAACTGTCTTGTTTTGTGTTTTTATTTTGATTTTTTAGTGTTTCAAGTGGTTTTATTAAAATTTGAAAGTGGTTTTCAAAAGGTTATTTTATCCAGTTTTAAGCTGGGTCTTATCTGGTTTGGGTACCGTGGGATTTTCGCATACATCCGGTTGGTTTCATGGCATTAGTAAGTTGCGTTGGTTATTTTAAGCTTAATTATATTTCCTTCCATTCGGGTCAAAGGAAAGTTTTGAAACGCGTGAAAGCAAGATAAAGTTGTTATCAAGTAGTTTTTCAAACTTGAAATTCAATTGTTAAACAATTCTTTCTACAAGGTTGAGTTGGATAATTTTGTGGCAAGAGTGCGTATTTTGTGGGCGAGTGAATGACAAATATTCTAGTTTTATTTAAAAAAAAGCACAAATAAAAAAGTTGGTAATCATTATTTTCCTGTTTTTTTTTCATTATTTACTTCATACTTGAAATTCACAATAAAATTATCATTTTACTCCGTGTATATTAAAAATTTTTGCACTATAATACTTTATAATACATAGTTAGAACTATGAATAGAACGTTGAAGTAGTTTTTTTTTAGTTTCAAATTTATTCTATTTAGAAGACCGCTGAGTGAAATCCAAAACGGAAAGACGGAACACACTTGTAAAAATGTTGAGTACATTATGTATTCGTGTTAGTGATATTAATAAAGCTTATACTTACGAAGATTCAGGGTCCAGAAAAGGAGTTTTAATGGTGTCGGAGGTTATTATAAGTTTAGCAAGCATGTGTATACCTTTTTTTAGTGCAAAGCAGTGGCCAAAGAATTCCAAGCGCTCTGATGATACTTATTCTGATTTGTTGAAGATATTTTCAGTTAGTTGTTGATGTTAGGGTTGATTTTAGGGTCATCGTTGTTCGGCGAATCTTCAATATAGCTAGTGACAGTGTGGTCATAGTGGTTAGTTGACAATCGGTTAACTTTTTGTGCGATGAATCGGTTTAGTGCTTGATTTAAAACTATTGTTGTGAATTGATTGAGGTGAAGTGCGGCACTTATTTATTGATTGAGAGTGTCATAAATTTTGTTGTCAGTTGGGTTGTTCATTAAGGGTATTTTTAATGGGTTAGTAAAATTATAGTAGGAAGTCCATGAAAATATTGGAAGTAGTGAATTTTCATCTTCATAATGTGCCTGTTGTGCTTCATTTTCTCCATTATAGTAGGTGTTTTGAGGGCAGAATGGTAGATTGTGTTTTGGAAGTCTGTTTTATTAGTATGATGTTGGTGATGGGAATAAAGTCGAGATGATTGTGGGCGACTAATGAGAAGTTGTGGTGTGGCGTTAAGGGGTTTTCGTTTCATAAAAACTATGTATGCACATGAAGGTGCGAGGTGGACAGAAGGGATAAGGATTCAGAGGTTGGGGCTGAATAAGTTAATTGATTAATTGTAAATTTGTTGTTGGTGAGTACGAAACTCACCTAAATCGTGCTCAAGTTGATCGTCAGTGATAGGGCTGGGTACATCGGGTTCATTATTTGACCGAGGGGAAAATAAGGGTAGCGTCAATGTGCAAAGATAGAGAAAGAGAGGGTTCATCAGGGGTAGGGGCAGTTTTGGGTTGAAATGGTGGTTGGGAAAAATTAGTGGGACTGGGTTCAGAGTTGAGGAACTCAACGGAATTATTTATCGGAATTATCAAATTTAGAGATGGTTTTGAAAACTGTTTGAGTTGGGTCATCTGAGTCCATGCGTGGTGAGTTAGAAGAAAAACTGGGTAGAGGGAAGATGCGAGCTCTGAAAAAAATGAGGGAATCGTGGCGTTGGAGATTGGATGGATAGGAAAGGGAACGGTTGAGGGATCCAACTTGGCGGCTCATCTTTGGCTAAAAAGATGGTTGTTTGTGGTTGTTTTTCCTCCTCGGGAAAATAGAAAAGTTTTATTTGAGTTTTTAAGTCCCCGTTGGACTGTTTAGCCTGAATTGTTTATATCTCTCCTCTCTGTTCTCCCATGTCGTTGTCATTGATGTCATCTATCGCTCCGTGTTCTTCTTCATTGGTTAGTTGTTCGTTTTCTAGATCTTCTATTTTTTTCGAATTTTTGCAACATATAACATCATTGTCCATCTTTCCGTCATGGGCCTCCGCTGGAGAAGTTACGTCATTTACCTTATCTATAATGTTTGTGTTATGCTTGGGACTAATTGCTTGGATGAATTGTATGCAGGCTTTGTATTCCGGGTTTTTTTTGGAAAATCCCATTTCCTGAATTTGTAATTTGGTGTAGGTGTTAGATTTGTAAATTCTTGTGAGGTATGGTTGATAATTTTTTGTTATATTCACTAATTTGAGAGTCTAAAGGAATTTTATTGATTGAGTTTGAAAATATAATCCAAAAAAAATCCTGCGTAAATATGTGTGCTACACTTGCTTGTTTTGTTGACTTGTGTGTGTATTGCGCATGTGTTGTAGATTCCTTTCAATATTGAGAGGAAGAATCCAAAAAAAAATTACACCTGGCGTATAATAGAGTCAACTTTTCTAAGATGTAATAGGGCCATCCTAGAAAAGAGAGAACTTCATTTTTTAGATTGACAAATCCTGCAAATAAAATGCCTGCTAGGCCAGCTGTGGGCGATCTTTGTGGGCGATATTTCTCTCCATTTAGGTATATGTAGTCCTTAATATCTTTGAAATACCACTGTAGTCTTGTCGTTAAATGTTGGAAAAACCTGCTGTTTTTGCAGGTTTTGGTCAATTGACTGCACTGGATTGTATTCATTTTGGTGATAAGTTCATGAAACTGTTGTGTTCTAAGGTGATGTTGTTTGTCGGACTTTGAGTAAATGCCTAATGATAGTAGAGCTATATTTGGCTCACGAACGATTACATTAAGGTAGGACATGGAGTTTAAAGATAAAATTTATCCTTGTTTGAGTTAAGCTTTACTACTTTGCGGCTGTTTTCCGATCCACGTGGAACAGCTGTATCCCAAAAAATTGTGATAGAGTGTCTACAAATTGTACTTTATTTTTATAGACAATGATATGCGTTGGTAGCATCTTTTGTCTTCAAAAACAAAGTAATGAAATTTTTTGTGCATGTTAAATACCAAAGAATGTTTTCTTCGTAGCCAATGAAATTTGAACAGTTCCCCGATAATAGATATCCTTCCTAGGGAATTTTGAGTTTTGCTTATGCAACATATTTTAGTGATTGTGTTCGTTCTATTTCTTATTGGTGATGGAGTGTTTCTAATTTGGAAGGGACATTTTCTTGAAAAACTCATCTTATTGGGTTGTCTAATTTCATATCGAGGTGAATATAACAGTGGATTGCGCTAAAGTAAGGATTATTCAATCGTAAAATTTCTTGTTTTACTATCTTTGTTTTCTGGACGAACTATTCTTCCATTGTTTTCGTTAGTCTTATAAATTATTACGGGGATGTAAGATTTTTTGTCATCTCTATTTTTATTTGGTTCGTGCATGTCGAGAATTAGCTTGACTGTTTTCTTGTCGAAACCTTCTTTGTATTCGACAAGAGTTTCCGAATTTTTTGTTCGGAAAAGTGGTTTAGGGTTTTTGCATGCTACTTTAATTTCAGGGTAGATTTGAAAACGTGTTAATTTTTTTCCATACCGTGTATGTTTTAATATTGATTTGGGGATGTCCTATAGCGGTCAGGTTTTATCTTATCGAATGGTATTGATTCTATAGTGTTTTTTTTTAATGAAACTTTATCATTCTTGGTTGAATTTTAGCGACTTGGAATGTGGCACATGTCTCATCAGGGAACAAAACTATTGTTGCCTGTGTTCGTGTACTGGGATCGAAGTATGCTTGATTGTTTTTACAAGACATTTTCACAAAGTGAATGCCTTGATGGAGTGTTTCTAATTTGGAAGGGACATTTTCTTGAAAATCATCTTATTGGGTTGTCTAATTTCATATCGAGGTGAATATAACAGTGGATTGCGCTAAAGTAAGGATTATTCAATCGTAAAATTTCTTGTTTTACTATCTTTGTTTTCTGGACGAACTATTCTTCCATTGTTTTCGTTAGTCTTATAAATTATTACGGGGATGTAAGATTTTTTGTCGTCTCTATTTTTATTTGGTTCGTGCATGTCGAGAATTAGCTTGACTGTTTTCTTGTCGAAACCTTCTTTGTATTTGACAAGAGTTTCCGAATTTTTTGTTCGGAAAAGTGGTTTAGGGTTTTTGCATGCTACTTTAATTTCAGGGTAGATTTGAAAACGTGTTAATTTTTTTCCATACCGTGTATGTTTTAATATTGATTTGGGGATGTCCTATAGCGGTCAGGTTTTATCTTATCGAATGGTATTGATTCTATAGTGTTTTTTTTAATAAAACTTTATCATTCTTGGTTGAATTTTAGCGACTTGGAATGTGGCACATGTCTCATCAAGGAACAAAACTATTGTTGCCTGTGTTCGTGTACTGGGATCGAAGTATGCTTGATTGTTTTTACAAGACATTTTCACAAAGTGAATGCCTTGATATAATATTGTATCGTCTTTTAAATCTCGTGTTTATTGAACTTGTTCGAGTTGAATTTTCCAATCAAAAACATTGCTTCTTGGTAGCCTGAATGTTTTTTGTCTGCTTTACAGTTTGACGAATTATTGATTTCAATATCATGTCTCCAGTTTTTTTTGTGTAAATCATAAGTTAAACATCCGTGTGCGCCATGATACGGCAATTTATCGTCTAGTTGTACATGACCTTGATGGTGTTCAAATGATGCTTGTTGTGCAGAGTTTGGAAAACCTTGAAAATTTACTAATTTATGATTTTTGTTTTCAACGTTTTTTGAACGTTTGAGCTCATTCTTACAGTCTTCAGGGTCAAGATGTAAAAATCTTTCTATATTTCTTGAGAAAAAAATTCAAGGACGCGTTTGTTTTTGATTTCATTTGAAACTTGCGAACAAGGTACTTTATTTTCAGAGGTTTTTCCTGTAATTTTATATCCTGTTAAAACTGTAGCTCGGGCTTCGAGCAAAGTGTAGCTTTTAAGGTCGTTGATTTGATATCTTGTGGTTCAGAATCACATTGTAAGACTTGGTTACTTGAGTATTTATGTAGCGTTTTTTGTTGATTATCTTCGCAACCATAATGTGTGACAAAGAAATCTTGTGGTCCTGTTCGCGGGGAAGGGTTTTTATGATTTCTGGGTTGATGTTGTACTGAAAGAGAGAAAATTTTCCGAAAAAAACTATCAATAGATACATATGAACGATGGTCCTAAAAAGGGATTATAAAAAGTTTTATAACCTATAGTACTTTCGTATATCTATCGTATTCTTATATTAGTTCTATTGTATTGAATGAAAAGAGGCAAACAGTGAGCTGTGATGTCTGGTGAAGACAATCGCAAAAGATGATAGGATTTTAAACACATTATATTCTAGTTTTACTGTTATTTCAAATTCAAGAGTTAAGTTTTTTGTGGAAAAATTTGGATATTATTCTGATGAATATCTTTGTGAATACCGTGTCTGTATTGTAGTTGTTTAAAGCCCAATTATGGAGTCTTTTGCTATCAAAGTGTGGCCCAAAAAGAGAAAGGGATTATAGTCTAGGTGAATTGGAAAGTTTGCGGGGAAAATAGTTGACGATGTTTGACCTGTGATTGAAGTGGTTGATGGAAGTGATAATGATTCTGATAGTGATATAGATGTATCTGAAGGAAATCCTACTGGGTCATTTACGAGGTTAGGTTCGCCTTGGAAATTGTTTGGGTCATCCAAAGAGGAAGTCTTTGTGATGAAGTGGGAGGATTAAAAGGATTTTCACGAGTTTGTTAAGATATGTGTTGAACTTGAATAGTCGGATGGAATATTTGGTGTATTTTGTTGGGAAATTTTTTGAAGCGGTGGAGGGGTGCTCTGTATTGTACTACTTTAAAGAACAAGAAGGATTGATGATGGTGATGTTGGGATATTGAACTGGACTCTTGGTGTTGTTAAGTTTCTAAAGCGTCGGGGTTGAATTGTCTGCTTATTGTACTAATTAAATTTTAACTTTGACTTGAATATCTTGTTCTGATAAGATCTTGTTATAGTTATTAAATGCTGGTTCGAACTTTGGTTCAATGAGGGGTGCTTAAACGACTGGCTGGTAATAATGGTTCAGATTATGATGCGTGTTTTTTTTCAACGATATAGGTGTTTCTACATTTGAGATAAGGGTAGATACTTGGAGTTGATTTGTTTGTCTAGATTTAGGTGTTGTTGGAGAGCCATGGGGTGGGTTGCTTGGTGGGAAATTCTTAATAGGTTTTGGATTAGCAATTTTGAGTTTTTGCTTTAATTAAGTCAGTGCTCTTTATAATATTCTTCTGCAAAAAACATCATTAAAACTGTTGCTAGTACAAAAGCAATTAATACTTTCTATATGCCATTATAAAATGTCACAATTAGACAAGCTAGAAACTTGAGAAAGATTACGAAAAGAATAAAACTGTCTTTTTTACTTAGTAAGTTTTATCAAGAGTAGAATTATCAAGTGTCGTACCTGACAAGGTGATCAGTGGTTTTGGAGAGAGAAAGATAGGTCTGAATGAACAAATAGAAAATTACGAGTTGGCTACAAAGTTTTAGAAAAATGCGATTTGCAAGCTCTAAGAAATCAGTTATGAAAAAATGTTGAAAAGATTGAAAGAAAAGATGAAATACCTATTTTAAATTGTGTAACTGTGTTGGAAAGAACCATTTGAAAAGTGATTTGCTTTGCCGATTTTTTTTCGGAGTTAAAATCGACTGGGGTTGAATTATTCTGACTTTTAACAAGTGGGTTGGATATGAAGATTTCTTGGTGAAGGGAATTCTGGGTGTTTAGCTATTAACTTTCTGTTTCTTGATTTTATTTGTGGGATAAATGAGGGTTTCTGGGAACAAGAATTTTTTTAAAGCTGAGTGATCAGATTGAATTTGGTTTTAGACTTATTTAATAATTTCCTTCCGGTTAAATTTGGTATATAAGTTTAGACAAACTTGTTGATTTTTGTATTGATTGATAGAACAAGTTTGTTACTTTGATACAATTTTGATTTAAATTGTCAAATAGAAGTGCAGTGCTTACTTTTGACCTGGAGTTCTTTGAGTTATGGTTAAAGATCTTGTTCAAGTTGGAGATGTTTTGACTAATAATAGTGGTGGTGTTTCTAGTTTTTAAATTTTTTTTCAAGTTTTTGCTAAAAATGTTATTGTTGTTAATTAGCCAGAGGGCGTTCAAAATTCTGCTTTCTTTAATGTTTTAGATTGTGGATTAAAAGTTTTTTTAGTCTTTTCTTGGTTGATTTCTGAGGCGATGTTTTTCTGGTTTTTCTTTTTGATTTAGATCGGGTGGTTGTGGTGATTGATGGAATTGTGTTGTTTTTGGTTGATATTAAAGGTCTGTTATTTTGTCGACAATGTGTAGTCCTGTAAAGAAATATAATCGCATTAGTTCACGGCAGGCGTATTCTTTCGGGTAGTATGATAGAAATTTATTACTCTGATGTACGATTTTTTTTTGTTGCGATCTATTTTTTTATATGTGGCGTCTGTAGGTTTTTCTATAATTTTAAATGGTCCTTTTAAAATAGATTGTAGCTTTGTTGGATTTCCTTTTGGAATTATAAAGCTTGGAAATAAAACAAATGTTCCTCTTTTTACGTTTGATGCCGGAATTAAACCTGTATTTATTTAAGACTGAGTATTTGGTCTTTGCAACAATTTCTTTGCAATTTTCTGATAAACTTCATCGTGTTTTTATCTCTATTTAAAACTCATTTTGTATGGGTTCTAGAGGCTAACTTTAATATATGTGGGCGATGAAGATGATCTTCGTTATGAGTGTGGAGTGGTAGTTTATAACAAAGTGAATCTTGATTTGGTTAACTATAACCTATGGTGGTCCAGATGTTTCGGTAATCTGAGAATTATAATCTAATTTTATGTCTATTGAACATTCGGTGTAATTTTTATTGTTTTCCATTATTATATACATCGAAACTATGTTTGCAGGGAGCGGTTGTTTTAGGGATAAAGAGCGTTTGTATCAAATGAGATTCTATAGATATAGTGGAAAACGTTCTAAGGTTCTTATTTGTTTAGAATCGGAGTCAGTTTTTTCTGCGTATTCACATTCTAATCTATATGTAAATAGTTCAGATGGTACTTTTCCACTAAATGTGTCTGGTAAAGCAAGGTTTTTGCCTCTTGTGCAAATTATATGTAGGTTTGGGAATTTCATTAGAAAAAGTTGAAATCTACATACTCTATGGTTTGGATTTGATTTCTGAGTGAAAACAAAAATTACAGGTTTATGATCTGTAGATAAAACTTTTGGATGTTTTGATCCAAGAATTGAGAGTTTCATATTCTGTTAGTGTATATATTATGTCTGTACATTCTCTCATATATGTAGAGATTCTGTGTTCTGCTTGTGTAATTTGCTGATATTAAGTTCATTTTAATTGTGCATTGATGTGATTATGAAAGTGCAGCGCCAATTCCCAAAATATAAGCATCGCACATAGCGTAAAATGGTTGATTGAATCTGGAATTGTAATTGAATTTTGTTCTGTGAGAAGGTTTTATTTTCATCGAAGCGTTTTTGATGTTCTAAAGAACATTCGACTTTATTTTGTTGTCGAAGAATAAAATAAAAAGGTCTGAGATATAGTTGCATTTTACAAACATGTAAGCTTATGAAGCTTAGCATTCCAAGAAACTCGTGAATTTTAATATTCTTTATTGTGGTTGAAGTTTTAAAACTGCATCTTTTCGGGATTTAAGAATGTTATTGTAGTACCTTTAAAACTATGTCTAAGGAATTTTACACGGGTAACAAAAAAGTGAGATTTATCTGGGGCTGCTTTCATGTTTTCTTTTAACTAGTTTCTGTGGTATTTATCTAAGACTATCAATTTCTTGTTTTGTTCGTGATTGTATGAAAACATCGTCTAAATATGAAATGACTTTCTGCTGAAGTTTTAGTGGACTAAAAATTAGCTCATAAACGCAAAAAGCTGCTGTTCCATGATTGTTTTTACAAGACATTTTCACAAAGTGAATGCCTTGATGGAGTGTTTCTAATTTGGAAGGGACATTTTCTTGAAAATCATCTTATTGGGTTGTCTAATTTCATATCGAGGTGAATATAACAGTGGATTGCGCTAAAGTAAGGATTATTCAATCGTAAAATTTCTTGTTTTACTATCTTTGTTTTCTGGACGAACTATTCTTCCATTGTTTTCGTTAGTCTTATAAATTATTACGGGGATGTAAGATTTTTTGTCGTCTCTATTTTTATTTGGTTCGTGCATGTCGAGAATTAGCTTGACTGTTTTCTTGTCGAAACCTTCTTTGTATTCGACAAGAGTTTCCGAATTTTTTGTTCGGAAAAGTGGTTTAGGGTTTTTGCATGCTACTTTAATTTCAGGGTAGATTTGAAAACGTGTTAATTTTTTTCCATACCGTGTATGTTTTAATATTGATTTGGGGATGTCCTATAGCGGTCAGGTTTTATCTTATCGAATGGTATTGATTCTATAGTGTTTTTTTTAATAAAACTTTATCATTCTTGGTTGAATTTTAGCGACTTGGAATGTGGCACATGTCTCATCAAGGAACAAAACTATTGTTGCCTGTGTTCGTGTACTGGGATCGAAGTATGCTTGATTGTTTTTACAAGACATTTTCACAAAGTGAATGCCTTGATATAATATTGTATCGTCTTTTAAATCTCGTGTTTATTGAACTTGTTCGAGTTGAATTTTCCAATCAAAAACATTGCTTCTTGGTAGCCTGAATGTTTTTTGTCTGCTTTACAGTTTGACGAATTATTGATTTCAATATCATGTCTCCAGTTTTTTTTGTGTAAATCATAAGTTAAACATCCGTGTGCGCCATGATACGGCAATTTATCGTCTAGTTGTACATGACCTTGATGGTGTTCAAATGATGCTTGTTGTGCAGAGTTTGGAAAACCTTGAAAATTTACTAATTTATGATTTTTGTTTTCAACGTTTTTTGAACGTTTGAGCTCATTCTTACAGTCTTCAGGGTCAAGATGTAAAAATCTTTCTATATTTCTTGAGAAAAAAATTCAAGGACGCGTTTGTTTTTGATTTCATTTGAAACTTGCGAACAAGGTACTTTATTTTCAGAGGTTTTTCCTGTAATTTTATATCCTGTTAAAACTGTAGCTCGGGCTTCGAGCAAAGTGTAGCTTTTAAGGTCGTTGATTTGATATCTTGTGGTTCAGAATCACATTGTAAGACTTGGTTACTTGAGTATTTATGTAGTGTTTTTTGTTGATTATCTTCGCAACCATAATGTGTGACAAAGAAATCTTGTGGTCCTGTTCGCGGGGAAGGGTTTTTATGATTTCTGGGTTGATGTTGTACTGAAAGAGAGAAAATTTTCCGAAAAAAAACTATCAATAGATACATATGAACGATGGTCCTAAAAAGGGATTATAAAAAGTTTTATAACCTATAGTACTTTCGTATATCTATCGTATTCTTATATTAGTTCTATTGTATTGAATGAAAAGAGGCAAACAGTGAGCTGTGATGTCTGGTGAAGACAATCGCAAAAAATGATAGGATTTTAAACCCATTATATTCTAGTTTTACTGTTATTTCAAATTCAAGAGTTAAGTTTTTTGTGGAAAAATTTGGATATTATTCTGATGAATATCTTTGTGAATACCGTGTCTGTATTGTAGTTGTTTAAAGCCCAATTATGGAGTCTTTTGCTATCAAAGTGTGGCCCAAAAAGAGAAAGGGATTATAGTCTAGGTGAATTGGAAAGTTTGCGGGGAAAATAGTTGATGATGTTTGACCTGTGATTGAAGTGGTTGATGGAAGTGATAATGATTCTGATAGTGATATAGATGTATCTGAAGGAAATCCTACTGGGTCATTTACGAGGTTAGGTTCGCCTTGGAAATTGTTTGGGTCATCCAAAGAGGAAGTCTTTGTGATGAAGTGGGAGGATTAAAAGGATTTTCACGAGTTTGTTAAGATAGGTGTTGAACTTGAATAGTCGGATGGAATATTTGGTGTATTTTGTTGGGAAATTTTTTTGAAGCGGTGGAGGGGTGCTCTGTATTGTACTACTTTAAAGAACTAGAAGGATTGATGATGGTGATGTTGGGATATTGAACTGGACTCTTGGTGTTGTTAAGTTTCTAAAGCGTCGGGGTTGAATTGTCTGCTTGTTGTACTAATTAAATTTTAACTTTGACTTGAATATCTTGTTCTGATAAGATCTTGTTATAGTTATTAAATGCTGGTTCGAACTTTGGTTCAATGAGGGGTGCTTAAACGACTGGCTGGTAATAATGGTTCTGATTATGATGCGTGTTTTTTTTCAACGATATAGGTGTTTCTACATTTGAGATAAGGGTAGATACTTGGAGTTGATTTGTTTGTCTAGATTTAGGTGTTGTTGGAGAGCCATGGGGTGGGTTGCTTGGTGGGAAATTCTTAATAGGTTTTGGATTAGCAATTTTGAGTTTTTGCTTTAATTAAGTCAGTGCTCTTTATAATATTCTTCTGCAAAAAACATCATTAAAACTGTTGCTAGTACAAAAGCAATTAATACTTTCTATATGCCATTATAAAATGTCACAATTAGACAAGCTAGAAACTTGAGAAAGATTACGAAAAGAATAAAACTGTCTTTTTTACTTAGTAAGTTTTATCAAGAGTAGAATTATCAAGTGTCGTACCTGACAAGGTGATCAGTGGTTTTGGAGAGAGAAAGATAGGTCTGAATGAACAAATAGAAAATTACGAGTTGGCTACAAAGTTTTAGAAAAATGCGATTTGCAAGCTCTAAGAAATCAGTTATGAAAAAATGTTGAAAAGATTGAAAGAAAAGATGAAATACCTATTTTAAATTGTGTAACTGTGTTGGAAAGAACCATTTGAAAAGTGATTTGCTTTGCCGATTTTTTTTCGGAGTTAAAATCGACTGGGGTTGAATTATTCTGACTTTTAACAAGTGGGTTGGATATGAAGATTTCTTGGTGAAGGGAATTCTGGGTGTTTAGCTATTAACTTTCTGTTTCTTGATTTTATTTGTGGGATAAATGAGGGTTTCTGGGAACAAGAATTTTTTTAAAGCTGAGTGATCAGATTGAATTTGGTTTTAGACTTATTTAATAATTTCCTTCCGGTTAAATTTGGTATATAAGTTTAGACAAACTTGTTGATTTTTGTATTGATTGATAGAACAAGTTTGTTACTTTGATACAATTTTGATTTAAATTGTCAAATAGAAGTGCAGTGCTTACTTTTGACCTGGAGTTCTTTGAGTTATGGTTAAAGATCTTGTTCAAGTTGGAGATGTTTTGACTAATAATAGTGGTGGTCTTTCTAGTTTTTAAATTTTTTTTCAAGTTTTTGCTAAAAATGTTATTGTTGTTAATTAGCCAGAGGGCGTTCAAAATTTTGCTTTCTTTAATGTTTTAGATTGTGGATTAAAAGTTTTTTTAGTCTTTTCTTGGTTGATTTCTGAGGCGATGTTTTTCTGGTTTTTTTTTTTGATTTAGATCGGGTGGTTGTGGTGATTGATGGAATTGTGTTGTTTTTGGTTGATATTAAAGGTCTGTTATTTTGTCGACAATGTGTAGTCCTGTAAAGAAATATAATCGCATTAGTTCACGGCAGGCGTATTCTTTCGGGTAGTATGATAAAAATTTATTACTCTGATGTACGATTTTTTTTTTGTTGCGATCTATTTTTTTATATGTGGCGTCTGTAGGTTTTTCTATAATTTTAAATGGTCCTTTTAAAATAGATTGTAGCTTTGTTGGATTTCCTTTTGGAATTATAAAGCTTGGAAATAAAACAAATGTTCCTCTTTTTTTGTTTGATGCCGGAATTAAACCTGTATTTATTTAAGACTGAGTATTTGGTCTTTGCAACAATTTCTTTGCAATTTTCTGATAAACTTCATCGTGTTTTTATCTCTATTTAAAACTCATTTTGTATGGGTTCTAGAGGCTAACTTTAATATATGTGGGCGATGAAGATGATCTTCGTTATGAGTGTGGAGTGGTAGTTTATAACAAAGTGAATCTTGATTTGGTTAACTATAACCTATGGTGATGGTCCAGATGTTTCGGTAATCTGAGAATTATAATCTAATGGAATTAATTTTATGTCTATTGAACATTCGGTGTAATTTTTATTGTTTTCCATTATTATATACATCGAAACTATGTTTGCAGGGAGCGGTTGTTTTAGGGATAAAGAGCGTTTGTATCAAATGAGATTCTATAGATATAGTGGAAAACGTTCTAAGGTTCTTATTTGTTTAGAATCGGAGTCAGTTTTTTCTGCGTATTCACATTCTAATCTATATGTAAATAGTTCAGATGGTACTTTTCTACTAAATGTGTCTGGTAAAGCAAGGTTTTTGCCTCTTGTGCAAATTATATGTAGGTTTGGGAATTTCATTAGAAAAAGTTGAAATCTACATACTCTATGGTTTGGATTTGATTTCTGAGTGAAAACAAAAATTACAGGTTTATGATCTGTAGATAAAACTTTTGGATGTTTTGATCCAAGAATTGAGAGTTTCATATTCTGTTAGTGTATATATTATGTCTGTACATTCTCTCATATATGTAGAGAGTCTGTGTTCTGCTTGTGTAATTTGCTGATATTAAGTTCATTTTAATTGTGCATTGATGTGATTATGAAAGTGCAGCGCCAATTCCCAAAATATAAGCATCGCACATAGCGTAAAATGGTTGATTGAATCTGGAATTGTAATTGAATTTTGTTCTGTGAGAAGGTTTTATTTTCATCGAAGCGTTTTTGATGTTCTAAAGAACATTCGACTTTATTTTGTTGTCGAAGAATAAAATAAAAAGGTCTGAGATATAGTTGCATTTTACAAACATGTAAGCTTATGAAGCTTAGCATTCCAAGAAACTCGTGAATTTTAATATTCTTCATTGTGGTTGAAGTTTTAAAACTGCATCTTTTCGGGATTTTAAGAATGTTATTGTAGTACCTTTAAAACTATGTCTAAGGAATTTTACACGGGTAACAAAAAAGTGAGATTTATCTGGGGCTGCTTTCATGTTTTCTTTTTAACTAGTTTCTGTGGTATTTATCTAAGACTATCAATTTCTTGTTTTGTTCGTGATTGTATGAAAACATCGTCTAAATATGAAATGACTTTCTGCTGAAGTTTTAGTGGACTAAAAATTAGCTCATAAACGCAAAAAGCTGCTGTTCCATGGATATACCATAAAACAGTCTGATAAATTCGTATTGTTGATTTCCGATGGTCGACGTGATGGTTTATATAGTGGGATTTGAATTTAAGCACTATTCATATCGGCGGTGGTATAATAGTGTCCGTTTCGTTTTGTTAGTATTTTTTTATTGGTTCTATGGGCCAGTTGCATTTTGAATCATCAGTTAGATAGTTTAAATATCGTGCGTCTAATACAATTTAAAGTGATTCTTATTTAGCGAGAATAATTACTGGATTTATAATTGTTTTCTGTTTGGGTTTGGGTTTTTTGCTTACTGGTGATAAAATTTCATACTGTTCGAGAATTACTTTGTCTTGCAAGTGTATTGGCACTTTTCTTGTGCGCTGTTTTTTGAAAAACTGCATCGGTTTTCAGTGGAAGAAATAGTGATGAAGGTATTTTTGCAACAAGAAGTGGGATATTTCAATAGTAATTCTGCTAATTGATTAAGTTCTTGTTGCTCACTTTGAGAATGTTGAAAGTCAAATTTTGTCGGAAATACTTGTTCTTCATATGTATATTTCGATTGTTTGAATATTTTCGATGTCGATTATTAGAAAAACTTCTTGAACGGTCATTGTCATAGTATCTATTCCGAGGGTTTGAGTATGAGCTCTTTCTATTATTGTTTGAGTAATTACTTCTTTTACTGATTTCGATACTGATTGTTTTGACTATTTTGTCTGTAATATCCATATTGTGAATATCTTTGTGAACTTTGTCAATATGGTGATCTTCCTCGAAATGTTTTTGAATAGGGGGTGTGATCTGTTCTTCCTATAGCTCTTTGGGAGTGGCTTTCCGAGCTATTATTGCTTTGAACGTTTTTATTCGGCTAATTCTGATCTTTTTTAATGTATCGATAAAAAGATTTGCTCGGTTCTTTGTGTTTAGGTGCTCTAATTAAATTTTCTTGTTGTTTGTGTCTGCATTCAGCAATGATATGTCCATATCTACGACAATAGTTGTCTTAATTGACCATTTCTCGAATGATGGTTCGCCTTTGAATTTTGGATTCTTATTATAGATGTTTAGGTTTTGAGTAACTTTATCTGCTATTTCATTGTCAGATTCTTGAATATTTTGAATATGTGAAGTTGCTGCTCAAACATTATTTACGTATTGTAATTTAAAAATTTTTTTTCTTCTTGTTTCATTTTTTTTCCACCTTGTTCTTTTTGTTGCAAGTTTTCATAATTGGGGTATTAAACTCATGATTAGCGTTTTTGTCGTTTTCGTTTTTTTAAACATGCGTATTAGGAGAATAAGCCATTTGTATTAGAATTTTAATTATTACAGCAAGTTGTTTTTTTCGTACCGTTCGGGAGTCTACAAATTTCGTTGCATAGAACTCTTTGACGTTGCTGATTTCGCTCAGAGTCAAACATTTTTGAAATTTCTTGTGTACATCTGTGGGTAAAACTGGAAACTATTTTTGAGCTGCGCCATCGAATGCGGTTTGGATTAATGCTGCACGTCTATGTATCAAATTTTTATGTAGAGGGTCGTTTTTAGGTTGTGGTTTATACTTAATATTAAGTTTGCTGTAACAGCAATTAAGGAGTCTTCTACTGAGTATTAAGGATCTGTTCCTGTAAATACCATGAGTGGTTCATTGGTTGATATAGATGAACCTCCCATAAGGTTTGGGCTCATTTTCATTGTACTGATGCTGTGTTTGGTATTAGTGTAAAGTTTGTAAATTGATTTTTTGTTATTTCGTGCTGCTGTAAGTAGTAAGGTGATGAGATTTTGTATTTCGTTTCTGATCGATTCGGTTTGGTAACCTTGAGTATTTGTATGGTTTTTTTGTTGTGTATTTTTACTAGGCTGTGCCTGATTTTGTTTTTGAGAAAATTGTTGATGTGTCTGTTGTGGTTGTTGAGGTATCATTCAGGTTGAAAAATTTCTGGCGGAAAAATATCACCTGATTGATAACTATTACAATATTATTCCAATGGTTGTTTTCTTGGTTGGTTTTATATTGTTGTTGATTTTGATGGAAGTCATTTTTAAGTTCAGATTACTGCGGTGGGTTTGTTGTAAAATGCCTATTAGATGGGTTTTTAGTTTGTTAAAGAAATTGGATAATTTTCATTGCGGTCTGTAGGAATTTTTCTTTTATCAGTAAATTTATTTTATTGAGATATTGGTTTTGGTATTTGTTGAGTATAATTATGTTCTTGATGTTGATTTTTTGTTTGAGAAATTGGTTTCGCTATGGCATTGCTAATATTACTATTTATGAAAAAATAATAGCTATGATTAGCAAAGTTATTGCATTTGCGTGTTTTTGTTTATTGGAGTGTCGTTTTTTGATTATTGGTTTCTGTGTTTGATAATCCATATGCGAAGATTTGGAGATAACAGATGGTTTAACTGTTGATTGTAATAATGTTTGTGGCAAAGGAGTATTTTTGTTATGCGGTGTTGTAAGTGTTAAGGAATAAGGGAAATAAATTGTTGTGTTGTTGTAAGTAGTGTTTAAACTATTTCTTCAATTACAAAGTGTGATGGAGTTTGGATGTCTTGTTATGTTAAATTTCAACTCCTATTAAGGGTTTCTTGTGTCTTTATACATGTTGAATTTAAGATATTGTTGCTTGTTAAATCATGAAAAATTTTAGTATAATTTGAATGTGTGTTGTCAGTTGTGAGTGGAGTTACTCTTGAATAATCTCTGTGTACAGAAATTGTGGCAATTGCTGCACTTGAAATATCATGTGCTATGTTAAAAAATAGTTTATGCTACCATTCAGGATCCCATGCATAATCTGTTTCTTCCGCTAATATCATTTCATGCCTTTTTTGTTTTGCTATGGCAAACTGACAAAAAACGAAACCCAGGAGAATGGAAAATCCTGACCAGAAGTTGATAGCAACCAATTTTTTAGATTTCGGAAATAACAGAAGAAATTTATTTAGAGAGCCGAATTTTACTCGCCCTGTTTATCCTGTTTGTAAGAAAACAAAAATATACTAAAAACTAGGAGCAATTCTGCGGATCTTTAATCGAGTTAATCGCTGTGTAATTTCGGAATAAAAGAGCCAGCTAATAAGTGAAATTTTTCTAAAATTTGGGATAGAAAATGAGGTTCTATGCGGCAAATATGCGTGAAGATGTTAACGCCTGTGGACGGAATAAACATCTCAGCAATGAGACTGCTAGTGAATAACATGTAGGAAAGAGTTAATTGAGGGCTACTAAGGCTCGTAAACTGAAGGCAACGGTATCACCAATTGTCGTATTCTGGCAAAGTTTCTTATGAAAAAAAGAGGAACCACTGAATAGAGTTACAAGCAAAGTGAGAGTCAAACTTCACAATTCCGACAAAACATCAAGCTAGACGAAATGAGACCAGACCATAGTTAGATGTGTTACCGGTGAACTATGGGCAGTCCTCAGTTTATTTTTAGCCCTACAATGGCCATTACTGTGAGTACGTTTCAGCGAAAAACAAGAGTCTCGAAGGACAAGCGCACAAATTCCAGTTTTAAACTCCATCCCTTCTACCTACAATCCTTATACAAACTACATTCCTTCCACCGTAACTCCAATTACATGCCTTCTACCAACGGATACACCGCAAAAATTGTAGTAAGAGCGCGAGAAGGCGAGGAAAACATCTGACATGGATAAGGCTAGTGGATGTTGCTAGAAGCCGAAATTCGTCGACCTGCCGCGATAGGCTCGCGGAGGTGTCGAACTAAATTTAAGGAAAGCCAATGGAAGGACCGAGGACAGTCAGAACAAGGAGTTTATCCTCAAATGAGAACTGAAAACTCGCAGGTCGGGCCTTGTGCGAACCATTCAGAGATTGCTCAAAGGTGCCAAGGCTGAGCTGCTCGACTCATGGTTTGACCTAAACGGTCAAACGATGTACGTTTTTGTCTTTTTGATTCGAGCGCTGTCTGTTTTTGACTTTGTTCATTTTTACCGGACATTGGAAGAATTTCAACTATTTTATGGCATCATGAAGGCAAAAAATAATTGTTAAGACTTCGATGATCTAAAATGGGTATTTTCAGACAGCAGGTGCGAATTGTCTGGAACATTGAAAATTTGAGAAATGCTCAATTTCATGAGTATTTGAATTTTGAAACTCTGAACCAAAAAGATTATATAATAGTATCCTAATTTCATTTCATTCAACATAAGATTTTTATTTTCTAAAAGTAACAAGCCCTGTCCCCGCTTCCTTCCGACGTGGCAAAGTTTGAACTAATAACTTTGATTTCTCCTTAGGGTTATACATTTTCAATTAAGCTGCCGCCCCAATTTTGTCTAATAGCGCAGAAAATTTTGTCTAATCGGGCAGTAGCGCAAAATCAAGAGGATCCACTTAATGATTGAGTCGCTCGCCCAGCTGTAAGAGAGCTTGATTTGGTAGAAAGTGCTTCCAAGTTGACTTTAAGCAAGAAAAAGCAATCGAAAATCCTGGAGGAGCCGGAAATTTTAACTAAAACTGTATAACCCTAAGTCAAAACCCTCAATAAAAATTTTGTCAACCCGGGTGCAGAGGGGAAAAG
>NW_026971640.1:0-13962 GCF_963678635.1 Symsagittifera roscoffensis | reverse complement strand
AGAGACCTAGATTCCACAATCTACACGTAATTAATCAGTGGGATTAATCAATAGCAAGCTCGAGATTTTGCGAAAAAATTAGACATTTCCACACAAAGTCAAAAAAGAGCGTTTTTTCTTACCCTTCTCTATTACCATCACACTGAAACATTACCATTGGTATTACCTATCCTATTACATTGTAGACTCTATACCCAAGGTTAATACATAGCATCGAAGACCGGAAATCTAAAGCCTATCTTAAAACATGGGTGTCTTCCATGCTCCATGCTTACATAGGATAAGGCAATGGCAAGAGCTTTTGGGCAAAAATTGAGAATTTTTACCAAAAAAAAATGAATTTTTATGAAAAAGATTCAAAACACGATGCCATTTCTTATAAATTGACCCATAAGTGTTTTAATTAATTGATCTTACTTTTTGAAAGAGTGCTCTATTTAGCCGAAACTATGCTGAAACCTACTGAAACTTTGAAAAATTGAGTTTTTGAGAAAAAAAATTAAATTACAAAGAAAATATATAAACCATTGCATCGTATAAATCAATGAAGTTTCTGTATTTACTAGTCTATGTGTTTCTGGAGTTTTTTTCGTTTGTAGCTTCTACCTGAATAATTTGTCGATGATGTTAGGAAGTATTATTTTTGAATTTTTTTTTTCTTTTTCATATTGTGAGTTGTTCTGATGTGGTGGCTGAGAAAATTTGGTAGCTGTTGTTTTTTTTCCGGTAAATATTTGAATTTTCACGAAAAACATTGTTAGAATTTCTGTTATTCGAGCTGTTATTTGAGTAGTTCTAGATTTATTTGTGAAAAAAATCTTGTTGCGATTGTGTGAAGAAAGTCTATTTGAACAACTGAACCTGTTTTGGAGGTATTTCTAACTTTTTTCGATCTGGTGGTCTTTGTCGCGAGCTTTTGGTGTATGATCATTGTGTTCTATTGATACTCTAGCTGGATGGAAGTGGTTGTCCCTGAGCTACTAATTTAGTTGAATATTTCTGCTTGATACCTGATCTTTTGTAATGTATCGGTAAAAAAAATTGTTTGGTACTTCGTGCTTTGGTGGTCTGTTTGGTTTATCTTGTTGCTTTTCTCTACATTCGGCAATATTATGTCCGTGTCTGCGGAAAAAGTTACACCATTTTTAATCGAAGGTTTCCGTTTAAACTCCGCTTCGTTTCAAATACTTTGAGAATAAGAGTGAGTTTTTCTTTAAAATTGAGGTTGTTGTTCATATATTTCATATATTTAATTTTACTTTTTTTCTTCTAAGTTCCGTGCGTTTTTACTTGTCCTAAACTATATCTGATTCGCGAAATGATGAAGGACGTGATGCTCCCTTTTTCATTGATATCTTGCTTAATTGTTGTGTTAATGTCATCAATGGAGTTTCTATTATTTTTGTCTTCTAATAATAATGTTTGTTAGAGAATACGACTTTTTGTACCAAAGTTTCTATTCTTACAGTAAGTTTTTTTATAATATGATAAGGTAGTCAACGTAATTTGTTGCATAAGACAATTTTTTTTGCTTTTTCTGAGTCAATCGTTTTTGACAATACTTTTGTAAAGTGTTTCCGATCGGAGTGATTTTCTATGGGTAGGACTGAAAACCACTTTTGTACTGAGCCTTCGATAAGGTTTTTATCAGTGCTGTACGCTTATGAATCCAATTTTCATGAAGTGTTGTGTTTATAGGTTTTGAGCCTATATTTAAAATGAAAATGGCTGTGACAGCATTTGAAAAATCTTCTATTGTCCCTGAAAAAGACAAAAAAAGTTTGTTTGACGTCATAGATGATGCACCCAAGAGAACTTTGTTTGCACACAGTGATTGGTTTTTATTAAAATAGTCATTGGTTGGTAGTATTTATTTTATTGAAAGTTATTTTTTCGTGCGATCTGTTCAATGTTTTTTCTCATGGAAGCTTACGGATTGAGTTGGTAAGTTTTTAGATGTTTGCTAGTTATAATTATGTTTTCGAGACTGGGTCTTTGTTATAAAAAATGGTCGTTCTAGTGGGTCACTAAAATTATTATTTGCAAAAAAGCGTATAAATGTTTCGAAAGTTTGTTTCATTTGTGTCTTTTGACTTACTAAATGAGCGTTTTTTAGTTACTGGTCTGTATATCTGAAAGTTCATGTGGGAATAATTTGGAAAAACTGTTCGCTTGCTGTTGTTGTTTGTGGAAACGGAATCTCAGTCTTATTAAGTGGCGTCGTGGTTGTTGGATGTAGAGGTGATAGATTTTGTTGCGTGGTTGTAGATATTTTTTGACAATTTCTTCGTTAGGGAAAAGATTGTGATGGTCTTTGAAAATATTCGTAGTTTAACTGGGTAGTTCCATCCATTAAAAATGTCTCGTGTATACATAAATGTTGAGTTTCAACCGTTGTTAGTGGTTCTATCGTAAAAAGATGTGTTGCAAATTAAAGGTGGGGTATCCGTCGTTAATTGACTTACTCTTAGGATTTTTTTAAATGTTCTGAGATAGATTGAATTGCTCCAGTGGAGATATCAATCGGTGTTTTAAAAAACATTTCATTATACTATTCTGGGTCCCATACATATTGTGTTTCATCTGCTAAATTTGTTTCTTTGTCACACTGAGTGCAAAAATTTTTCAAGAAAGTGCAATAGGTCTAGATTGTGTTGAAAATAGTGTAAGAGTCAAGCAGGTAAATTTTGTTTATCATTTTTTATGCTTTTTAAGTCTTTGTGTCAATAGTTGTTTTGCGGTTGGAATCAAAGAATCGTGAAAATAGATTTGTTTCTCTTCTTACTGTTGAATGTTGAAGGTGTTTGCTGTGGGGATACATAAAATATTTCATTGGTGTCTAGTATTGATAATTAAGCATAAATGATGGAAAAAATATCATTTGTAAAATTGAGTTTTTTTTGTTATTTTCTGCAAAAAATGTTTGAGAAGTCAATTTCTATATTAATTTTTCGCGTTCGATTTGGTGCTGTTTGATTGTTCAAATCTGGCGATAAAATTCTAAAAGTGAATAAGCCATACTGTGAGGTTATGTTACTGGTACTTAGTTATTAATTTTCTAGTACCTGTTTTTTTTCCATTTCTGTAAACTTCTGTTGACAGGGGCTAATTCTTTTTTGAAATAAGTTTGTAAGCAAATTGTGGAAAACGTTTCTTATGACGGGTCAATAGTGAGATCAATAAAAATGAGAGAAGTAAGTCCTTGTCAATTTTTTTGTCGCTTTGAATCCTTTTTTATTTGGTAAGACAGTTAATGTGTAGCTTTTAAATTGTCTTATTGGTTGTTTCCAATTATACAGTATTTCTGGTTCTCGACTCTTGGTGCCTTTCATAGGTGAGGATGTTGTATTTCCTGATTCAGAAAAGTTTCGTTGATCGTCAACTGGTTTATTTTTATCGTAAAACATATCCCTGAGGTTTTCAAGTTTTTGTGTACTTGTTTGGGCGGATTCCGAAACATGTTCTGATTCTGATTCATGTTCTGGAAAATTTGTGTTTAGAGTTTCTAGGCTTCTTTTTTGTAACTGTTTTGATCTGATATACTCTATTTTTTGTTTGGGCGGTGTAATGACAAAGTCGTATCAAGAATACTTAATAAGACAATTATGGAGATTTGGTGTTTGTTTTTTTTTTCCTAAATTATCTTTTGAATTAATTGTTAGGATGGCTGATGCAAAATATTGGGTAGATTTCTATTTCCTAAACTGTTAATTCTAACGCTTTTGTGAGATTATCCTAATCCTTTGGTCAGATTATCTTGGCGAGACGGGTTAGAGAAAGAGATTATCATTTCATTAGAATGATTTTTTACAGCTCTCAAATGATTTTTCACTGCGTTCTATACATCTAGTTATACTGACTTATTATTACTTAAATGTGGATTGACATGAGATCAAGGGTTGGAGAATTATAAATCAACCCACATTGTTAAGGTATAATTAGAACACAAAAAGATCGTTAGATGTTATTTTAGTTTTATCTAGTGCTAAGGTTTGTTCTAGGCCTGGGTCAAGTGAATGATGATTAACCAAAGTTTTTCATTATTTTGCTTTAAATAATTGGCTAGTTTGAAGAAAAATTTTAGCTAATCATGTGTCGTATGTAAGGGTTTGAATTGACGTTTGATGTCATTTGACATTCTTTTAGAAGGTGGGATTGAATTTTTTAGGTGATCAAAGGAAAGCCTTGATAATCTACTTTTAAAATTAAGTTAAAGTAAACTTGAGATTTATGAATTAGGGTTTAGATATAAGGTTTAAGCCTATGGATCCAAAGGAAGCCTGGATAATCTGAGTACAAATGAAAAATATCAAGGATAAGCATTGATCGCGAATGTTGAATTTTTTTTTGTTTAAAAATGGTTAAAGATCCAAGTAAAGTCTTGATGACCTTATTTTGTGGTTAAGTTACTTCTTAGACTTTTTGTTTTCATTTTAGATGATGAAAATTAATAACAGTGATGTTCTTCAAAAAGCAAGGAACTAAAAAATTATTAACTAACAACTGTTTTTTTCTAATTGGTTTTTATATTTTGTAATTTGAGTTAATAAAATTTGAAAATTTGAAAATTTTCTCACAAAATTACTTAGGTTTGAAGTTTTGAGGTAGATATAAGTTTGCGTGTCGGTTCGTTTTTTGCAGTTTATTTAAAAAAAACAGTTAAAATTTACTGCAGCAATAGTTTTTGCAATTGCAAAATCTTCGTCGTAGTCTGCTTTTCGCTTGGCAATGCAGAGGTTTGGTTTCATAACGTTTGTTGCGACCTGATTTCAGTTTTAGTTTTGGTTTGATTTGATTAGACTTAATGAGACGTGGTAAGGAGGTAATTATATTTTTGGTTTGGTTAGAAAGTATGGTGAATTTTTGTCTCGCTAATTTTTCTATTGTATGTTTTTTTTTCTAAATTTAAGTTAGTATAGGTCTGCTCGAGACTCGAGACTCGCTTGCACCAGAGTTTAGGTCCGTTCTGGCTTTCTCATAGAGTAACTTCGGATAGGGTACACCGTCTGTTTGTCGCGCTATCTTTTTTTCGACGGGATAGACTCGTGCAACTTCTCAGTACTAAAAACTTAAAATGAAGTGTCTCGACAAATTTAAAAAAATCATTTGAGTTTTTATACAATTTTTGAGAATATTTTGCTTCAACTTAGATTAAAAATTATTCCTTGAAAACCAATAAAACCCGAAAACTCTACACTTAGGCTTTATGTGTATTTGATTGGAAACTTTGTTATCATTTGATGAACGAAGTAAGCCTTTATGAAATTCAGAGGTTTTAGAGAAACGTTTATTGGGGTAAACCCAACTCCGAGACAAAAATGATCGGTTAATTGATACAATTTTTCCACTAAACTATTTAAACTTGTTGTTAAAATCAAGCAGTTCTTTTGAAAGATAGTAGATTAAGCTTGAATAGAAAATCTTGTTCTCAAGTTATATAATTACTTATTTTCTTTTATTATAAAGTTCTGGTGCACAAGCAACTCCCAGATCTAACAAGACTCATTCAGTACTACTAAACCTGATTAAATAGAACAAATTTTTGGAAAAACGCGCACTTCTACCATTTTTGAGGAAGTTTTGTTAACAACAGATGCAGTTCTTAAACTTGACATGGATATTTCCTCCATTTTTTTTTCATAACTAGAATTAAAAGTGAGGTCAGGGTAGTTTATTCCAAAAAAAAAGGAAATTTTCTTTGGGTTGTTAATGACTTGATTAAGTTAGATTTTGATAAAATGGATTTAGTTTTGTCTCTTTCAATTATATTTAGATTATTCATGGAAAAAATTCACGGCAGAGTCGAATCATGAAAATTTTTGTTATCATTTTTATCAATTGTCAAAAAAATCTGCTGAAGCTATCAATTTGAAGTGATGTCTGCCACAAGTGAATATACTCTGGGACAGAATGTTTATAAACTTTATGATTAGAGCGTAAAAAAGATAAATTGTAGTCAAATACTTTGTCTAATTTGAAGGATTTGTACCTAAAATTTTTCGTTTCAGCTACATTTCAGCTACGCTTTTGTAGGCTTCAGCATAGCTAGACAGAACATTGCGTTAAATTAATCGGATTTATAAGTTTTTACAAATGAAAATGAAGAAAAAGTCAACTTTTGCTCAAAAACCTCTTAACAATGACTTACCATGAACCCAAAAAACGCTTCCTTTTACACGTAATGCACCAATGATATATACCAATTATAAAACTCGCTTGGAAATCTGAGATTACTGCACAAAATCCATAAAAAAACTCTTTTTCTTACTATGAAACTTACCATCTGACTATATCAAGTCTAGTATCTTAATAGATAAAAATCTTTTAACCTGTCTTAATACATGGAAAATCTATTCCCTATCTGAATTCTGAATACATAACTTGGACACCGGATGTTCAATTTCCTATCTTAAAACATGGGAATCGGAATATCCAACCTACACAACCCCCCCCCCCCCCCCCGCCCCCCACTGATCAGCTCCAACATCTACTACTCGAATGAATGATAAAGATTACTTTAATGCTGGGCTTTCAAATAGATGAAATGTCAATTTTTATACCAGTATGTTATTTTACTCGCCTGTGGATTGAGTTTATAACTTATTAAAAAAAGTATTGACTGTTCTTTAGAAAAAGACTTTTATAAAAAGCAGACAATTATATCATTTAGATAGGAACTCGTTTCAGACGTAGTGAGATTCTGATCGGGAGGCGAAGTATAGTTGTAGACGCTCAAAATACCATCAACTAGCCAATCTGTCTCGTTACTTGGAACCGGAAGGTCTCTGAGGACAACAAGCCAGTTGGACTTCAGAAAACAAAACACTAACTGAACTTTAGTGACAATTGTTTTTGAATTTTTTTTGTGCTTTAAGTCCACATATGGCTTGATTCCAGCAACCTGATCAATTTGAGCCAATCACCAGAATAATTTGAGCGGTCTCTATTAGGCGAAAACCAAAATATATTTTGAAACTGAAATGGTAAATAAAAACTGGACTTCTGTGTTTTACGGTCCAAGTTTTACCTTTTGTAATTGATGATTGGACGTTAAGGCTTCCGCTTAGATTTTTGGATTTTGCTCACCGTTTTTGGAATCTACATACAATTGTTGAACCCGGATCAACTAGCCATTTCTCTTGTTGCGGAATCCGCGAAAAATCTAAAATGCAGTTCAAATTTACATTATAGTTATTTAAAGAATCCACTTACAATATGGAACGTGTTAAGAGATTCGTGTTTGAGTTCCAGTGAGCTACAGACACCAAAACATGCGCTTATCAATTAATGTCGCTATATCGAAAAATGTTTACCTTTCTAGAAAAAAAAAAACTTTCATTTTTTGTCGGATATTTCATTTTCAACAGGCTAGTATTTTTTTATTTTCTTGTTGGTTTTCTCCGAAACTGTTGTACCCAGTAAAGTTTTCGAAAGAGTAGTCCAGTGCAGGCTTTATGACAATTTATCTCTCGCATCAATACAATCCACTTTACTAAATATCTAAATATATCGATTAATTTTTCAGATGAAACATTTTGGTATATCTGTGAATTATTTTTTATTGGCAAATCAGAAAGACAAATCTGCTGCCAGGTGCGAATCTGGCCTTTCGACTTTCTGTCGACCACTTTGGTGTTCCGAACTTTTTGAAAACAATATAAAGATGTTATTTCATTTTATTAAATTATTGTGGCTTTTGCGATTTGTAGAGGATCTATGAAAAGCTATCCAGCCTGTCTAAACATAGCCAGTTTCTCTTGTTTGACAAAAAAAATCCGCAAAAAGCTGGCTGAAAGTCACCATTCGTGCGTAGAGTTGGACAAAAAATGACTCTTTATTGGCGTGCGTTACCTTTTAAAAGTTAGTATAATTAGTAGCAAAAATTTCGGACAGACAAAATTAATTAAAAAGAGCAATTTATCTATTTTGGAAAAATTTTGCAATCAAAATCTAATTTTTCAGTCCGATTTTGTGTCTCAAGGCTGTATGAAAAAAAAAATTGCTTGCAAAAGTCTGTCAAAATGGTACGATTGCTCTTTTTAATTAGTTCTGTCTGTCCGAACTTTTTGCAACTCTCCATATATATTGTCGCTCAAGTCGCCTAAAGAAAAATTTTAAGGTCGGTCAGTCGAAAATGGAAGTCCTTAAATAGAATCAAAAGCAGGGTCAGGGGTTCAACCCCTGAGGGGGGGGGGGGGGGATAGTCATGTGTCAAGCCATGTGAGTCATTTTTTGGGGATATTCTGGTTAGTGGAATGCAATGACGAGAATAAATAGTCATTTCTTTTTCACCTCAAGTAAGCCATACCAATCAACAGAAGAACTGATGGATCCCATTGTTAGTTGAAAAAGAATCCCAAATAATCTGCAATTTATTCTAACTTATGAAGCAAGGCAGTTTTTGTTTTAATTTTTTTTTTCAAAAACTAGAAAACAGCAAAAATTCTGATGTTCGCTGATTTGAAATTATAAAAAGTTACAATAAAAACTTGAAAACTTAAATGCAAAATTAATTTCTACTTTTTGCTTTATCAAAACCTTCAAACATTATGCATTTTTTTCAGTGAAAAAACTATGACTTAAAATTAATGAGCTTTGAAGGTAAATTTATATCAAACCAATTATTTAGATCAGGGAAAAAACAGATGAAGACATTAAAGAAAATCAGCACAGCAAAAGAAAAGACAGCCGTCTGACATATCTTTTGGTGTGATGTTATTCTCCTTGATTTGACGTCTGTCGTCCTAACAGCAAAAGTAACATGTGACTCCTGACGAGTCTAGGCAAAAATTTTCTGAGATTGGAGCCACTAGGACGAAAAATTTTTCAACTAAAACTTCAGTGGCCGGCACAGAGAATAAACCCACTGCATGATACGCGATTATCTACCAAAAGTTCAGTTTCAGTTTACAAAGTTCTCAAATAGAATCAGGTTTAATCATTTTAATTTCCAGATAGATATAAAACCTCTTTTTATTTTTGTGAGTTCCAAAGAAAGAGCGAAATGTTTATGTTTGGGTTATTTTTTTGTATTCATTCAAAGTTCAGTATGGAAGATACATGCCAAGCTGACCAAACGTCGTTGTCTTAGAATTTTGAAGTATTTTAAAAATTTATAATAAAAGTATTACAATTTCATGAAAAATCAACGGCTCTTAAAAGATTACAAATATAAAAAGAAAGCTGCAAAATAGGAATA
This sequence comes from Symsagittifera roscoffensis, assembly GCF_963678635.1. Lineage (NCBI taxonomy): Eukaryota > Metazoa > Xenacoelomorpha > Acoela > Convolutidae > Symsagittifera > Symsagittifera roscoffensis. The sequence continues at coordinate 4,763 of NW_026971640.1, read as the reverse complement.
ATTTTGAAAAAAGTTGTCAGTTAGGAACTTTTTTTTTAGAATGTTTTCACCGTTCAGCAGAAACGACATCCTTTTTTGTTTCTACATGATTTAAGTACATACAATAGTCGTATCATAACATTGCAAAATAACACTTTTTATATCTGCAATTATAAATATTTGTATATCCAGTTCACGTAGCCTTGTGGTTAACGCAATTCTCTAGCTGACGAGGGGTCGGTGTTTAAAATTTCACCTGAAGATTTTCTTTGCCTGGAAACAATCTACAGTTAGCATATTTCTAATAAAACGTTAGATTTAGTGATGTAGAGTTTTAAGAAAATCATTGCTTTAATTAAACAATTCATAGAGATTTTCTGATCAGGATTTTAGATGAGAAGTTAAGTAGTTCTCGCCAGAACTATAGAATTTCTTCGGTACGGGATGCTAATTGCTCCGCTATCTCAACGAAAAAAAATCCGGCCGTTATGGGCAATTAACATTCTTGAATCTGAAGTCTCAGTAGTAGCCCTAAAAAAGTGCAATTTCATCGCAAATGATTGATTATACTCAAATGACAGCAAAACATTTTCTTTAGCAAAAATGTATAACTAAAAAAATATATCAAAATGCAGTTTTGTAAGATTCTGTAAGTTTTGTCAGTATGGGTTTTTCATTGTCATCAAAACCATTTCGAACCGATATATATACTTGCATACATACATTCTACATTACTTACATAAAATTGTGGAAGTTCTCTACATGTGGGTTGAATGTCAGTAGTATGCATATAGTGCGTTAGGATCGGGGGGGGGGGGTTGTCATACATGGATGACCATTAGTTATAAATCATAATGGTCACCAAGTATTAAATGATCAGCAATGGTCACCATGTAATAATTCTAATTGTCACCACGTATAATTTTATACCTAATAGTCACTATGTAATAATCCTAATTGTCACCATGTATAATTTTATACCTAATAGTCTTCATGTAAAACTTCGGTATATTATTGAGTATTCCCACTGAACGTTGTGGAAACGGGAATGGAATTAAGCTTTGGTCGGTGCATGTTTTCCGTTCTAAAGTTTGGGGGTATTGGTTTGTTTACATGTAAAATGACGTTATATACCTATTATATGCAATCAGTTGAACCTAATGCAACCAAACTATATGGTATATAGGAAAGCACAAGATTTTGGCAGCGTAGCTTAACTGTTGGCTGCGGTGAACGATGTCCTTCAAAACGCATGTTTTATTGCTCAATATCAAAGAAAGGAAAATTCGTCAAGTGCAGCGGCCGCCACCTCTATTTAGGCAAAAATTAATGATCAATTTGACCGAAATAAGAATGAAAAATAGTTTTGAGCCAAATGAAGGTAAAAAACAAGAAAAAATTCGAAACACTGAAAACTCTAAAAAATTGAAATTGGCTTGAAATTTTCGACATGTCCATTTTCCGTGTCTACAGGAGACTAAAAAAAGTCTTGAAATCTATGACAAAGCTTTGATTTTATAGAAAAATAGAAAGGTTGAAAGAGCTAATAATTTGAAGTGGCTAAAGATCTTGAAAAACGAGAACACTGATGAAAGACAAAACTGCCCATTAATTTTGCTGCAGCCATTTCTAAGACTTGCATATACCATTTTTTATAATAAAAAGGAAACATTTTTAGGGGCTTCTAGAAAACGTTTATTATTTCCTACTAACTTTATTGTGCTAACAGATTTTTTGAAAATATTCATCAAAGCGGACCTAGAAACTGGGGAAAAACTGTTATTTTGGTGCCAATACATACGACAGAGAAGAGTGACCATCGGATAAAGCAGGCCAGAACTTATTTGCGACTTTTAAGGAAAGCAGTTATTCAAATTAGAGCAATTTCAATCGGGAAAGACTGAACACAAACTAAGACAAGTTATGGATACAAACTCAAAAATTGATATTACTTTGGAGTTATAATTTGAGCATCCAAATTTTTTGATTTTTCCTTTAAAAGAATATGCAAATAAATAACGTTTTAATTTGATACTGCAATCTGGTCATCTCTTCTCAGTATCTTCTAATTAAGTTCAAATTGTTTTAAGCAAGAGCTTTCTATTTAAAAGTTTGAAGCGCTATCAGTTATTATCATTGATTAACCTTCTGCTCAACAAATAAAAGTTTGAGTTTTTTAATGTAAATTTGATCTTTTGAATGTATTCATAATTACGCTATTGCCTCTCGAAAAACGGTGGCTTTTTGACCAAAATATTTGATTACTCATCTACAATTAATTGTGTTATTAAGAGTTCAAACTTTCTTTCAATATAAGTTTGAGGTGATCCAAGCTATCACATTCACGTTCTGATCACTAGCAGGATCGAAACAGTTCGCATCATGATGTTTTTTATCATTTTTGCATCGATATTTGTCTTCTCTTTTAACAAGACTTGTCTTCGAAAAAACGTTAGTTGTTTGAAATTGTAGGATAAAAAATCAAGCCTTATCATGAACACTCTACCTGAATCTTTGGATTCCGTCAGGATGATAGCTATTTCAGACTAAGCATTGCTTTCACACCAATTTGCCTACAGCAGTTTCTGAAATGTTGTAAGCGCCATTCTGTAGTTTCAATGCAGTTCGAGGAACGTCAATTATGTTCTGTTATCTTAAGCTGGAATTACTAACAAAGGCTGAAAAGACTAACAAAGACATGTTTAAGTTGCCAATATAAAATTTATTAGAGAGTTTTACTTTGAGGAATTAAAATTTTGAGCCTCAATGCAGAAAGACTTGCTGTTTATGTCAAAAACAAAAGCGTAAGCATTTTGAGATAATCCATAAAAAACTCTATCGACTAAATAAATCTTGAATTTAATTAAAGGTACTGACTGTTTATCTGGTTACACAATTGCTTCACTTCTGTGGGTTTATAAGTTTGATTCAATATTATGATTTTTCAAACGAAAAACATTGAAAATTTGTGATTTTTAGAGATTGATCAATCATCCTTCAAGTATAGAGTACCTGTCATTTAACCTAAGCTCGCTTACCGTCTTCAGCTCTACCAGCCGCATATCATTTTCCACCATCCTTCTATCGCTCGTGTTCGTCTGCACGGTCAATGATTTTCCTCAATAAACCAAAAATTTTTTCTGATCATTTAGTTATCGTTATCCTTATTTCTATGAACAACAGTTCATCAAACACTTTGCACTCCAATCTGTCTTTTCTTGAAAACTGATCTTTTCTGTTACAATTTTAAAACAATTTTCATAAACAATGACTGCAGATAAATTGAAATTAAAATCAATGCTGCATGTGCCACGTTTTCAAATTGAATTGTTCATAAAAAGGATTCCTGGAAGATCAAACTTTTCGAGGAAATTTTTTTTTATTTATCAAATTGTTTTGCAAATTAACAGAATGGAAATGAACTATCATTATAGTATCTGGTTGATTACTCTAGAACATTCGAGAAACTTAGGAAGAAAGATAGGAAAAAATTGGATTGAGTTACATATATACTTTTTATAAAATAAAATAAACAATTACAACTATACTCAAACAGACTTACATCCACGAAACATATAAATGTGCATATTTGTATAAACATAAAAACATAAATAGATTTTTATACGTTGCAAAATTAAATGCATACTTACAAAAAATAATCAGACGTGTTTTATTACATACATACGTTCATTCACTTACATAAGGTTATTCATACAAACTTACATACAAAAACAATTACATACACATTTACTGAATGCAAACATTCATATATGTATACATAAGCACAAACTTACATAAACACATACATACGGACACGCATACATACATACGTATTTACATATATAAATACAAATATAAGGTAACTTAGAGACATTCATACTAACATATATACAAAATTACATACATAAATGCAAAAAAAACTTCCATAAATACAAACATTCAAAATAGAAGTCTTATTTAGAGGCATGAATACAAACATAAATAGTCTTATGCATAAGAAGAATGCAAACAAACTACCATACATACATAAGTTTTACATAATCGCTTACATACTTCTAAAACTGCAATCAATTATACGAAAAATTTTGCTTACACACTTGCAAAAATTTTACTTAATATATCTGCTGACTTGTGAAATACAACCTTATGTAAGCAACACAAACATTCACTTCACACTTTTGAGACAAATTTATACACACATTCAGACAAAAAGAATCACGCATTACAGACGTCTTTACATACAATCATATAAACGGCCTTTCATACTCATATGCGAATATGCATAAGTACTTGCATACAAACAGACATGGATCGTACTTTACAAGCATGCAACTACTCAGGTGTACACACTTTCCTTTAAAACAGACATAAGACTTCAATCATAATGTTGTACAATTTACAAACAAGCAAATTTTCAAATGCTTTTAAACTGAAAAACATACCTTGATACAAAATAATTGCTGGTCTTCATTAACTCAATCAAGCGGATATGCAGTCAAGAGTTCTTCTTACATAAAAACATACAAATATACATAACTTCTAAATACTCAAATGAATACACACAACTAGTATGTGAATACATGATTAATTACATGTATACATGCAAAAGTTGTACACTTTTACATAGATACATAGTTTACATAAATAGACACACACGCAAATTTTGCTTACACACATGCATAGATTTTACTTATTAGTTCTGCTGGCCTTTAAAATACAAACACATGTAAACACACAAATCAACTTACATTCACTTCACACTTTCAAGACAAATATATACAAAC
>NW_026971639.1:26081-57985 GCF_963678635.1 Symsagittifera roscoffensis | reverse complement strand
GTTAACTCCCGGGCATCAAACAAGTTTTTCAGATACACGTGTATCTCTTTTATCACTGCCGGCGCATGCTCGAACGCGTCCTCACCCAAGCTGCACAGCCTTGGTGACAAGTACAACCATACGTTGTTGTGCGGCTTCGAGCGCAAAGCCATTGCCATGAGATCTTCTTCCGCTGATGTCATGTTCTTCCTGACTGTCCTGCCCTGCTCATCCTCGGCATGATCCATCTGTCTGAACCAGAGATCATCAGCCACCTGTTGTACTAACAGATGATCGTCATCCACCCCTGGTCTTAGTTTCAGCAATCTGGCAAAGTTGGACAGCTCCAACCCCAGAACTTCATCTAGCACCAACCGAGTTGTGCTACAATCTCTGAGCCCTTGTATGGCATTCGAAATGTCAGCCCAAACGGCGGGAAGCTCAGATCGGGACGGGTAGTAATTGTCTGGGTCTACTACTCTATTCGGGGCAGGAATTATCACGTTGAACCTCCCCTCTGCTATCGTTGTGACCATTGTGTACACAAACTGAAGGGGTTCTGGCAAGGCAGCGTACCCTGGGGACAATACAAAGATCACCTTCACCACATTTTGGGTGAAGCGTTGTTTTGCTGCTGCTTCTACCTCAGCCATCGCCGAGAGCAGTGTCATTATCGCCTCCCCTATGACCTCGTTGCTCGGGATCGACCCATCCGTCAGACGTGACAATAAGCCCCTGCTTTGCAGATGATCATTTGAGCCTGCAACCACTATCACCTGCGGCTCCATGCTGACCACCCTTCGTACACTTATCATCATGCCGATTGCCTGTCCCCAGTCCAATTTAAGTGCCGTCAAGAAAATCACGTCGGGCCAAAAGAGAGACCGGGGCGTATAGAGATAATCGGAACTGGCTACGATCAGATACTTTGCAGCTTTCATCTCTAAGGGATCGTAAGCTGCGAACAGGCCATCGCCTATTGGGGTTTTCAATTTCCCATATCTCTGGTCATCTCCATCTACCGTGGTCGTTCGGGGGTAGTCCCTTGAATACTCGCCAGGCGTCTGACCGGGTGGTTTAGCGAACTGCCTGTACATCTTATGATGCTTGTTATTGGGCTTGTTCTCTGCCTGAAACTTGCCCCTTCGAGCAGGTGGCGTCAATTCCCGGGCTCTCTGTCGGACGTCCGTAAGGGATCGCGTGTTCAAGGGTCCAAAGGTGTTGTCCTGAGGCAATCCATTCAAGTCTGCATGTCGGAGCGTAGTCGTAGAGCTGAACTGCTCCTGCTCTGCTAGCAGCCAATCCACGCCTGGTGTCCGATACAATCGCGACACCGTGGGACTTTCTCCGCCAATCATTCTCATCGCGTCCTCCCGACACGTCAGGGTATTCATGTTCAATTTCGTGGACATGTCTGTCTTATACTGTCCCCAATGACTCGGGTCTGATCGGTTCCAAAGCAGCAGGCTGCCTGGTTCAACTCCCTCCGCAGGCACGGCGCTCGTAGACGGTCCTGCTGCTGGAGCAGGGTTTGCCGTGGCGGGCGGATCGTTCCTCCTAGACACGGTCTGGGAGTTATTTCTGTTCTGAACCAATGATCTGCCGAGTCGGCTTTCAAGCGGTTGTGTTCTGGGAGGAGGAGCAGTCCCTAGCCTCTCTCTCACGTTTGAGCGCGGAGCGGTGGGTGCGGCTACAGCCGTCTCCATCGCCAAGGGCCCTAGGCGGATGACGAGGGATTCGGGCACGCTTGCCCTTATTCTACTTCCTCCGGTCGTTGAGCTGGTCCGAGCCAGAGAACTGGTCGCCCTCGATTCCTGCTCCATTTCCCTCAACTGCGTCTGGAATACATCATTCATCCAGTGTCTCCCTCGTTGGGTGTTGAAATGTATCCCATCTCTGGTAAGCGCAATGTGATCAATCATGCGCAGCGTGTTTTCGAGATCCAGAAGTCGCAACTCGCCAGGGTTGCTTCTCACCAGATTACGGATCATTTCGTTCCACCGTGTCACGTTGCCATTCATGAAATCTGCCACTGTGGTGCCCATCAGCGGGTTTTGTGGTATCGTGCACAGCACCACAAACCTGGGCCTGTACTTCTCCTTCAGTTCATTCAGGAGGCATACCAGCAGAGGCTCCCACTTGCACTCGGGAGTCACTGGGGCTCTCGAGACGTCGTTAGTTCCTAGCATTATCACCAGCGTATCCAGGTGATCCTCGCTTTGGAATTCCATCATCTTGACCATAGATCTCATTGTCTGACCATAGACGAAGATCTCATTCAGATCCCTCACCAAACTGTCTCCTATGATCAGTTGGCGACTCCCTGGGGGAATTACCTGGTCGCTCGTAGCGGGGTTCCAGCTCATGTCATTCAGGGAGGCTCGAGGATGCTCCGCAGCTACTTGCGTGAACTGGTGCCGTGTCATCAGATTCTTCCTAATATCTACCACGCGGGACTTTTGATAGGTTCTGCCATGCGCAGTCCCCGAGGACACTATCGTGTGGGGTGCTCGCTCCGAGCTATTAGATGATTGATCACGACGCTGGGAAGGAACGATCCTACCCAATGTTCGTCCAGTGGTTCGGTTGATCTCCTCCATTGTCGCTCTGGCCACTTGGTTGAACGATTCTTGGAACTGAGGGGCGAGGTAAGTGTCAGAAGGGTCTGGTATCGTAAACCTTTGACTAGAAGCAGACAGTCGTGTCTGCTGAGGAGCCTCGGGATCTCTCGATGCACGCAAATCCAGAACCTCGGGCCCTCTCGATACACACAGCTCCTGGGCTGTTGTCCCGGGGCGTGTGTCATTGGATCCCTCCGAGGATCTCATGCTCGCCAGAACTTCCGATGACACTTGGCTCACCTTCGCCATATACAGCTCCTTCAGGTGCTTTATTTCATCCTCCTTATAAGCCACCTGTAGATCTTCGTATTTCTTCTTCCATTCGTCTCTTTCTCGAGCTATTGCCCTATACTCCTGGAGTTTGGTACACAGCTCGCTTTGATCTTTCTCCTTCTTCTCCAGCGTCTCGATCGTCTCCGACGTCTGGATCTCTATTTCATTCACCCTCACTTTCTTCGAAGGAGGAGCAGCTGTAGGGGAGTCGACCGAATGTGACGGGCCTGGCCCATCACGTTGTCTCTTTGCTCCGATGAGTGGCTGCGCCGGTTGGACTGGTAAGGGCATCTCACCTAGCCGGTGGTCCCTCTGTTCACCTAGTCCTGGCTCTTGAGCCAGGTCGTGGCCAGACATTTCTCCACGCCTCCATCTCATCAGTCGATTTCGGCCTCTCTCGGCGGTCCCGGACTCACCGAAGGCCAACATCAACACGACTTCCGTAGGGCGATTCCCTCGACCCTCCCGTCCTAATGCATTAAGGAGTGCGACCACAAACATCGCCAGCCCCGGGTCTTCTCGTGTGAAATCACAATCGATCAGCCGCTGATAGATCTCGTCTAGAGTCGCTCCTAGACTCGCTGAGAGGAATTCCATGAGTTCGTTCGTGTCACCCATTTCTTATCGTGTTGATTCTTGCTGTCGTGTAGTATCTTCCCGTCTCGTTTCGATTCAATGGATCCAATAAACAGTTTTTGATCAATCAAGATCTAAAAAACAAGTCGCGACTTAAAACCATCATTTTTGGATACAACATCATTCAACTCTTTAAAACTCTCCATTGAAATTCTTTTTTAAATTCTGATTTAAAAATTTAGCACCAAGGTGGATCGTCCACCTTTATCTTTGTCAGAGTAGCCCGAATGAGCGCTGTCACCTTAATGACCTGGAGTACCCCAGATCTTTTATGACACAAAACATAAAACATATCATAACAATAACATAACACATAAACACATAAACATCACACACCTGTACTATCACATAAAAACATAATCCCTAATACTGTACCTAAAACCTAACCTAATCTAAAACTTGACTCTAATTCTTATCGAGTAACTTAATAAAAACCACTTATCGCCGAGCGCAATTCTTAGCATATGCTCAGATAGTATTTTTTATGTAAGTAAACTTCTATGTCAGTCTCTGAAAATATCACATGTACAAGTGCGTACAACTCTCTCGGATGTAGCTTTCCCCTATTAGGATCGTATACTGGCAACGAGAGAGAGGTCACTCCTCTCTCAACCAAAAAATCCCTAAGTCGAGTCAAGGCCAATACCAAGCTCTTTGGATCTACGTGTTGCCTATCAGTGGCCTTGGTAACCAGGAAACACAAATATTTCCCTGGTATCTGTGATGCAACAGGGGGCAGCGCTATCATCCCTCCCACACCAGGCCTCTGTTTCCACAAAAACTCGATATTTTTATACTCTCTTTTGAAGTCAGCCGCTAGTGCTGTTGTGAAGCGTACGTCCGCGGTTATCGCTATGGCGCACGTGCGTTCCGTGAGTATGAAATCGCTGTCCGTTATGACAATTTTGTTCGAATAATGGTTCAGTAGATCAAAATACGATTCAAAGATTCGTCCAAAAGTTGGTTTTTTAGCATTCTCGCCCTCTGTCTCTAGTTCTCCGGTTTCTCTTGCCGATTTCAATTTTTTTATTATCAGATTTTCGGTGTGGGTGAGTCCTACCCCCACTCCCCGTACAAAAATATCCATCGACGTCCCCGTCGATCGCCCAAAGTCTAGGAGATCGAGGTTGGATTGTAGAACACGTAGAGGACCATCTGGGGCGACCCAGTTGGACTCAGTATTGTCAAGACTGATGTATTTGACGCCGTCTCTATCGACGTCCTGAATCGTCAGGATCGTCTCTTTTGGATCTGTCGGCAGATCATGGAGCCATTCGAGCACGCGCAAGTTTGTTAGTTCTTGCTCATGAGTCTGTTCCGCTTCTGGTTCGAACTCCACTTCCGGTTCTGATCGATCGTCGATCCAATCTTGATCCATATCGTTCACCAGGTCGATTTCTTCTAGCATCGCCACTTCGTCCAGTCCCACCAGCGAGTCTATGACATCACTTACAACTATCCTGTCTACAACGAAGTCCTCGCCGTACGGATTGTATTTCTTCTGGTTTTTTCCTCTCTTGCTTTGGCGTGTTTCCATAGTGAGAGGAAAGTCAGACTGTATTCCCTTGTCAATTTCGATTTGTTCCGGGCAGTCCCAGTCTGCCTCGGCATAGGGTAGAGTTTCATCGTCCACCTCTACTCGCTCGGTCAACTCGAGATCCAGTGGTAGGTCGCAGTCCTCCACCACCTCATTCCCGTCGTTTTTGTCGCGAGTACCCCTTTCATTCACTTCACAAGCAGGATCCACTATCAAATAGTCTCCCTCTTGCATGTCCGCTGGGATGCACCAATCCTCTGACGAGGCATTGTGTTGTTTGATGTTTTCATAATGAGCTGCTCTTCCAGTGCTCAATCGATAAAAACGACCTCCTTGGTGCACTTCTGTTATCTGAAATGGACCACGCCATTTCTTTAATAATTTCTTGGTTCCTTTTGGTGGAACCACTTCCTGGAACACCCAGACGTAGTCGCCAACTGAGTAGGCCTTCGCATCAGCTGTCCTTTTATCAAACCTCCTTTTTTGTCTAATTTGTGCCTGTTGCGTATTCCTCCTGCATAAGTCATTGAGGTCCTGCTGTCTTCTAATAACATCCCGCACGTACGTTTGCGGTGCTGTCCTCTTCCCCTCATATTCAGGGTAGAAAAACGTCAACGGGAGCGCTTTTTAATGACCCGTTAACATCATGTGCGGACTTATTCCCGTGGTGAAATGCTCTGTGCTGTTGTAAGCACCCATCACTTGCGGCAAGTGCTTGTCCCAGTCATCCATGTAACGCGAGCAGTAGACTCTCAGCATGGATACCACTGTGCGGTTTTGCCTCTCGACTAGGCCATTCGTTTGCGGGTGATAAGTGGTCGAGTGGGCCTGCGCTACCAGCGACCTTTTCATCAACTCCTTCGTGAGATCACCCACGAATGCTTTGCCATTGTCCGATTGGAACGTGATGGGGCAGCCATGTCTCGCTATCCACACATTTATCAAATGATCACATGTTTCTTCCGCCGATGCTGTCATGCAGGGTGCTGCTTCCGCATACTTCGTAAAATGGTCGATCATTACCAGCACCTGATTATAGCCCGTTGCTGTCATGCAGATTTTCTGATGATCAATTTGCACCACTTCGTTGAAACCTGACGACTCTATTGACTGTAGGGGGAACCTTAGTTTCCTGGGATCCTTCGCCTGTTGACATGACAGGCATGCGGCGATCCACTTCTCACAAGCCTTTTTCAATCCCGGCCATTCGAATCGTTTCTGTATCCTGTTATACACTTTGTCCACGCCTTGATGGCCCATCTGATCATGTGAGCGAAAGAGCAATTCGGTCTGGTACAACTGTGGTAACACTATTGAATTGTATTTATAGAGGACCTTGTCCTCCTCTTTTCGCTTGCAGGCAACGATTCCGTCCTTATTCAGGTACAACAAGTCGTTTCGCTTCAGGTAGAATTGCTTCAGGATTTTGTAGCTGTCTTCCTCCAAGTCTCCCTTGTCAGGTGCTCCATTCTCGATCCATCTCCTCAGACTGCTCGTCATTCTATCATTTCGTTGAGCCCTTAGGAGATCCGACAGCCTGTACCTGGCTTTCAAATACGTCTTTACCACGTTCATTTGCCCACTCATTATCTCCGGAGCATGAGCATCGTCCATCAACTTGACACACCATATCTTTTTCAAAGGCGTCGCTTCCTGCACAGATGGTTCCAGATTGGTACGGACGACCGTACCATGTGGCAGCAATCTGGTTGGGCGTTTCGAAACTGCTATCAGCTCGAGCTCGTCTGCGGCATTATTCACCACAGTGCCCTCTTCATCTGAGGTGTATCTGTCTCTGTCTGGATCCTGATGCGTTTCTCGGTCCAGCCCACGCTGCTTCCAGTCCACCAATAAGGAGTGGATTGCGATCTCTGACATATCGGAATTGGAAGTTGTTTCAGATGTGTTGTCCCAGGACTGGGGCCTCGAGTCAACACTTGAGTCGACTGATTTCCCAACATCATATTCCAAGTTGTCTGAGATGTTTCTCGACTCCCCGAACAAAACTCTGTCCATCGGTCGCTTCAAACCGGACTCCCCGGACAAAATTCTGCCCCTAGGTGGTCTCGTCAACCTCTCCCCGGACAAGTCGTCCTGCACGGGCTCAAAGGTGTCTGACTCCTCAGACGAGTCGTCCTTGACGTCCTCGGCTCGTATTCTTCTTTTGCATCCGTGAAATGCACTCTCCTCGTGAAGCTAGATTTCGACCTGATCCTGACTTCCTCAGTAGTTTGGTTCTGATTCAGTGTTCCATATTCAGTGAACGAAGTTCTCAACAAGACCTCCTTCGGCATCGAGCTCACCAGCTGGTTGACAATCGACCTGCAATCCCGTTCAAAGCCTCGGCTGCGAATGGACACTGGCCTCTTCTGTGTTCTCTCGGTGACAGTCAACCGCTGCATGGTCTCCATCCATTCACGATCATGCCTATCCACTTCCCTTTCCAACAAGTCACGGAGCTTTCCCATGACGTCCGGCGCCACGTTCACCGTCCTGTTCAATAGAGCCATGCTGTTTATACCCAGCCTGGTAAGTTCTTGCTGTACCAAGTTGGATCGGACTAGCAGATCCAACGGAACGGGCTCGCCTCTGGCTAAAAGCTTTATCTCTGCGGCCGTCTCCACTGGAAGGCCAGGGTGTCCGGGTATAGGATGTCCTGACTTGTCTAACCACCTAGTAAGTGGCAGCTTGTCGTAGGTTTCTTTGTCCAGAAAGGAAAACCCGTCTTTGATCTCTGATTGGTTAGCCTGTTTCTCCTCGAGGCGCTCATAAAATTCTGTATTTTTGCTGAGGCTATCTGCGTTCTGGTGCTTGTCACGGGTACGGTGCTCTATGATCATGTGGTATCCATCCAGGCACACAATCCAACGACCAATATAACTTTGGTCCATCGAATAGGTTTTCAGCCAGGCCAGGGCACGATTATCCGCACGTAACTTGAAGGGAGCACTCCCCAAGTAGGCTCTGTATTTTTCCACGAAAGTGATCACCGCAAACATCTCCGCTTTTGGTGCGCCGTACTTCATTTCAGTATCACTCAGGACTTTACTCCCGTAGGCTATCGGACGAAGAACCGTTCTCCCGTTCCACTCCTGCTCCTGGTGAAGTATGCCCGATATCGCAACTACTGATGCATCCGTATCCAGCACGAACATCCCCTTCTCTGTTGGCATGCCGAGGACCGGTGCCTCGCAAAGTTCACGTTTGATGTTTTCAAATGAAACTTGTGCCTCATCAGTCCAGGTGAACTTTCTGCCCTTGTTTCTCATCAACCTCTGCATGGGGTATATTTTGTCAGCATACCCCTTGATGAACTCTCGATAATAATTAGCGAATCCCAGAAAACTCATCAGCTGTGTATCTGTTTTAGGTGCCTTCCAGGTCAGCACCGCTTCAACCGCTTCGGGATCTGGTCTCACTCCATGTTTGTCAACCAGGCGGCCCAGTTACTTTATGGAATCCCTGAGGATTTCACACTTAGAGGGCTTACATTTCAGACCCGCCTGCTTCATGCAAGAAAACACCTCCTCCAACCTCTCTATGTGGTCTTCTAAGGTTGGTGTTGCAATCACGACATCATCGACATAACAGATGATGAGATTCCCGTATTTCTTAGTGCGCTCGTGAGTGCCTGGGCCATCAGTCGCTGGAATGTGGCCGTCGCGTTGCACAATCCGAATGGCATCCTCTTCCACTGGAACAGTCCCAGCTCACACGCGAAGCCTGTTTTCTCTCGATCTTGCTTTCTGAGTGGCACTTGCCAGAACGCAGAGCCCAAATCCAACGTCGTGAAGAACTTCGCGTCCCCCAGCTTGGATAGGCTCTCATCGATGCGGGGAATCGGGTATGCGTCCTTTATAGTCACTGCGTTCAGATAACGGAAATCACAACAAAATCTGAGTTGTCCCCCTTTCTTTTTCGCCATGACCACGCCACAAGCCCATGGGGACTTCGACGGCTCGATCATGTCGTCCACCTTTATCTTTGTCAGAGTAGCCCGAATGAGCGCTGTCACCTTGATGACCTGGAGTACCCCAGATCTTTTATGACACAAAACATAAAACATATCATAACAATAACATAACACATAAACACATAAACATCACACACCTGTACTATCACATAAAAACATAATCCCTAATACTGTACCTAAAACCTAACCTAATCTAAAACTTGACTCTAATTCTTATCGAGTAACTTAATAAAAACCACTTATCGCCGAGCGCAATTCTTAGCATATGCTCAGATAGTATTTTTTATGTAAGTAAACTTCTATGTCAGTCTCTGAAAATATCACATGTACAAGTGCGTACAACTCTCTCGGATGTAGCTTTCCCCTATTAGGATCGTATACTGGCAACGAGAGAGAGGTCACTCCTCTCTCAACCAAAAAATCCCTAAGTCGAGTCAAGGCCAATACCAAGCTCTTTGGATCTACGTGTTGCCTATCAGTGGCCTTGGTAACCAGGAAACACAAATATTTCCCTGGTATCTGTGATGCAACAGGGGGCAGCGCTATCATCCCTCCCACACCAGGCCTCTGTTTCCACAAAAACTCGATATTTTTATACTCTCTTTTGAAGTCAGCCGCTAGTGCTGTTTTGAAGCGTACGTCCGCGGTTATCGCTATGGCGCACGTGCGTTCCGTGAGTATGAAATCGCTGTCCGTTATGACAATTTTGTTCGAATAATGGTTCAGTAGATCAAAATACGATTCAAAGATTCGTCCAAAAGTTGGTTTTTTAGCATTCTCGCCCTCTGTCTCTAGTTCTCCGGTTTCTCTTGCCGATTTCAATTTTTTTATTATCAGATTTTCGGTGTGGGTGAGTCCTACCCCCACTCCCCGTACAAAAATATCCATCGACGTCCCCGTCGATCGCCCAAAGTCTAGGAGATCGAGGTTGGATTGTAGAACACGTAGAGGACCATCTGGGGCGACCCAGTTGGACTCAGTATTGTCAAGACTGATGTATTTGACGCCGTCTCTATCGACGTCCTGAATCGTCAGGATCGTCTCTTTTGGATCTGTCGGCAGATCATGGAGCCATTCGAGCACGCGCAAGTTTGTTAGTTCTTGCTCATGAGTCTGTTCCGCTTCTGGTTCGAACTCCACTTCCGGTTCTGATCGATCGTCGATCCAATCTTGATCCATATCGTTCACCAGGTCGATTTCTTCTAGCATCGCCACTTCGTCCAGTCCCACCAGCGAGTCTATGACATCACTTACAACTATCCTGTCTACAACGAAGTCCTCGCCGTACGGATTGTATTTCTTCTGGTTTTTTCCTCTCTTGCTTTGGCGTGTTTCCATAGTGAGAGGAAAGTCAGACTGTATTCCCTTGTCAATTTCGATTTGTTCCGGGCAGTCCCAGTCTTCCTCGGCATAGGGTAGAGTTTCATCGTCCACCTCTACTCGCTCGGTCAACTCGAGATCCAGTGGTAGGTCGCAGTCCTCCACCACCTCATTCCCGTCGTTTTTGTCGCGAGTACCCCTTTCATTCACTTCACAAGCAGGATCCACTATCAAATAGTCTCCCTCTTGCATGTCCGCTGGGATGCACCAATCCTCTGACGAGGCATTGTGTTGTTTGATGTTTTCATAATGAGCTGCTCTTCCAGTGCTCAATCGATAAAAACGACCTCCTTGGTGCACTTCTGTTATCTGAAATGGACCACGCCATTTCTTTAATAATTTCTTGGTTCCTTTTGGTGGAACCACTTCCTGGAACACCCAGACGTAGTCGCCAACTGAGTAGGCCTTCGCATCAGCTGTCCTTTTATCAAACCTCCTTTTTTGTCTAATTTGTGCCTGTTGCGTATTCCTCCTGCATAAGTCATTGAGGTCCTGCTGTCTTCTAATAACATCCCGCACGTACGTTTGCGGTGCTGTCCTCTTCCCCTCATATTCAGGGTAGAAAAACGTCAACGGGAGCGCTTTTTAATGACCCGTTAACATCATGTGCGGACTTATTCCCGTGGTGAAATGCTCTGTGCTGTTGTAAGCACCCATCACTTGCGGCAAGTGCTTGTCCCAGTCATCCATGTAACGCGAGCAGTAGACTCTCAGCATGGATATCACTGTGCGGTTTTGCCTCTCGACTAGGCCATTCGTTTGCGGGTGATAAGTGGTCGAGTGGGCCTGCGCTACCAGCGACCTTTTCATCAACTCCTTCGTGAGATCACCCACGAATGCTTTGCCATTGTCCGATTGGAACGTGATGGGGCAGCCATGTCTCGCTATCCACACATTTATCAAATGATCACATGTTTCTTCCGCCGATGCTGTCATGCAGGGTGCTGCTTCCGCATACTTCGTAAAATGGTCGATCATTACCAGCACCTGATTATAGCCCGTTGCTGTCATGCAGATTTTCTGATGATCAATTTGCACCACTTCGTTGAAACCTGACGACTCTATTGACTGTAGGGGGAACCTTAGTTTCCTGGGATCCTTCGCCTGTTGACATGACAGGCATGCGGCGATCCACTTCTCACAAGCCTTTTTCAATCCCGGCCATTCGAATCGTTTCTGTATCCTGTTATACACTTTGTCCACGCCTTGATGGCCCATCTGATCATGTGAGCGAAAGAGCAATTCGGTCTGGTACAACTGTGGTAACACTATTGAATTGTATTTATAGAGGACCTTGTCCTCCTCTTTTCGCTTGCAGGCAACGATTCCGTCCTTATTCAGGTACAACAAGTCGTTTCGCTTCAGGTAGAATTGCTTCAGGATTTTGTAGCTGTCTTCCTCCAAGTCTCCCTTGTCAGGTGCTCCATTCTCGATCCATCTCCTCAGACTGCTCGTCATTCTATCATTTCGTTGAGCCCTTAGGAGATCCGACAGCCTGTACCTGGCTTTCAAATACGTCTTTACCACGTTCATTTGCCCACTCATTATCTCCGGAGCATGAGCATCGTCCATCAACTTGACACACCATATCTTTTTCAAAGGCGTCGCTTCCTGCACAGATGGTTCCAGATTGGTACGGACGACCGTACCATGTGGCAGCAATCTGGTTGGGCGTTTCGAAACTGCTATCAGCTCGAGCTCGTCTGCGGCATTATCCACCACAGTGCCCTCTTCATCTGAGGTGTATCTGTCTCTGTCTGGATCCTGATGCGTTTCTCGGTCCAGCCCACGCTGCTTCCAGTCCACCAATAAGGAGTGGATTGCGATCTCTGACATATCGGAATTGGAAGTTGTTTCAGATGTGTTGTCCCAGGACTGGGGCCTCGAGTCAACACTTGAGTCGACTGATTTCCCAACATCATATTCCAAGTTGTCTGAGATGTTTCTCGACTCCCCGAACAAAACTCTGTCCATCGGTCGCTTCAAACCGGACTCCCCGGACAAAATTCTGCCCCTAGGTGGTCTCGTCAACCTCTCCCCGGACAAGTCGTCCTGCATGGGCTCAAAGGTGTCTGACTCCTCAGACGAGTCGTCCTTGACGTCCTCGGCTCGTATTCTTCTTTTGCATCCGTGAAATGCACTCTCCTCGTGAAGCTAGATTTTGACCTGATCCTGACTTCCTCAGTAGTTTGGTTCTGTTCAGTGTTCCATATTCAGTGAACGAAGTTCTCAACAAGACCTCCTTCGGCATCGAGCTCACCAGCTGGTTGACAATCGACCTGCAATCCCGTTCAAAGCCTCGGCTGCGAATGGACACTGGCCTCTTCTGTGTTCTCTCGGTGACAGTCAACCGCTGCATGGTCTCCATCCATTCACGATCATGCCTATCCACTTCCCTTTCCAACAAGTCACGGAGCTTTCCCATGACGTCCGGCGCCACGTTCACCGTCCTGTTCAATAGAGCCATGCTGTTTATACCCAGCCTGGTAAGTTCTTGCTGTACCAAGTTGGATCGGACTAGCAGATCCAACGGAACGGGCTCGCCTCTGGCTAAAAGCTTTATCTCTGCGGCCGTCTCCACTGGAAGGCCAGGGTGTCCGGGTATAGGATGTCCTGACTTGTCTAACCACCTAGTAAGTGGCAGCTTGTCGTAGGTTTCTTTGTCCAGAAAGGAAAACCCGTCTTTGATCTCTGATTGGTTAGCCTGTTTCTCCTCGAGGCGCTCATAAAATTCTGTATTTTTGCTGAGGCTATCTGCGTTCTGGTGCTTGTCACGGGTACGGTGCTCTATGATCATGTGGTATCCATCCAGGCACACAATCCAACGACCAATATAACTTTGGTCCATCGAATAGGTTTTCAGCCAGGCCAGGGCACGATTATCCGCACGTAACTTGAAGGGAGCACTCCCCAAGTAGGCTCTGTATTTTTCCACGAAAGTGATCACCGCAAACATCTCCGCTTTTGGTGCGCCGTACTTCATTTCAGTATCACTCAGGACTTTACTCCCGTAGGCTATCGGACGAAGAACCGTTCTCCCGTTCCACTCCTGCTCCTGGTGAAGTATGCCCGATATCGCAACTACTGATGCATCCGTATCCAGCACGAACATCCCCTTCTCTGTTGGCATGCCGAGGACCGGTGCCTCGCAAAGTTCACGTTTGATGTTTTCAAATGAAACTTGTGCCTCATCAGTCCAGGTGAACTTTCTGCCCTTGTTTCTCATCAACCTCTGCATGGGGTATATTTTGTCAGCATACCCCTTGATGAACTCTCGATAATAATTAGCGAATCCCAGAAAACTCATCAGCTGTGTATCTGTTTTAGGTGCCTTCCAGGTCAGCACCGCTTCAACCGCTTCGGGATCTGGTCTCACTCCATGTTTGTCAACCAGGCGGCCCAGTTACTTTATGGAATCCCTGAGGATTTCACACTTAGAGGGCTTACATTTCAGACCCGCCTGCTTCATGCAAGAAAACACCTCCTCCAACCTCTCTATGTGGTCTTCTAAGGTTGGTGTTGCAATCACGACATCATCGACATAACAGATGATGAGATTCCCGTATTTCTTAGTGCGCTCGTGAGTGCCTGGGCCATCAGTCGCTGGAATGTGGCCGTCGCGTTGCACAATCCGAATGGCATCCTCTTCCACTGGAACAGTCCCAGCTCACACGCGAAGCCTGTTTTCTCTCGATCTTGCTTTCTGAGTGGCACTTGCCAGAACGCAGAGCCCAAATCCAACGTCGTGAAGAACTTCGCGTCCCCCAGCTTGGATAGGCTCTCATCGATGCGGGGAATCGGGTATGCGTCCTTTATAGTCACTGCGTTCAGATAACGGAAATCACAACAAAATCTGAGTTGTCCCCCTTTCTTTTTCGCCATGACCACGCCACAAGCCCATGGGGACTTCGACGGCTCGATCATGTCGTACTCCATTAACATCTCGATTTCCTTCCTACACGCTTCTGACTTGTTTGGGGTCATTCTTCTCGCCCCTTCCCTATGAGGTACCGAGCCCTCTTCTATCTCAATCTCGTGCTCTACAAAATTACAACAACCTATGTCGGCCTTATGCTTTGAAAAAACGTCTGCGTTCCGATTTAGCACCGCTCTGAGCGAATCTAATTCCTTGTCTGATATTTTACCCTTCAGGTGTTCTATCTCAGGTAGGACAGGCTTATTCGCTGCTAACTCTGCTTCCTTCGGCCTCTCAGGAAAGTTGGAACAACTAGACAGCCCATCATCTGTTTCCGACTTCATTGAAAACAATTTCCTAGAAGATTTCAATTCATTCACTCTTTTCATTATACATTCTTGGTTCGCATGTAATGGACATTTAGTTACATCAAACTTTTTCAAGTTCTCCACACTCTGAAAGTCTGTGTTCAGAGGCAAAGCGTAGCCAAGTTTCTTTCCCCTCTGTATTGTCACTGTTGTTGCTTCTGTGTTCAATAACACACTCACACACAGTCCGCTCTGAGTGAGTGAGAAGCTTCTTCCTAAAATAGCCGAGCTTTTACTGTTTGGATTTGGTACCAGACACACCTGTCTGTCATTGCTGAGTTCATTCAAGTTCTTCATCCTAAACGTCGCTACTACGGCTTGGTTCGGTTTTAATCTAACTTTTCGATCCAGAAAAATCGGCACCTTGGCCTGGTTAATTAAGATCTTATTAAGGGGTCTCTTTTCATACTTTCTCTCAGGATCCTTGATCCTAATCAACCCGTCATTGAAATCGATCGTGACGTCAAAGTTGCGAACGAAATCCCTTCCTAAGATGAACTGATCGGATTCGTCCAAATTCTCCACTACTAGGAAGCTCATCCAAAGATGTCTTCCTCCGAGCTGCAGTGAAATGATCGGGGTTCGTCCAGTCACATAGATCGATCCCTGATTGGCAGCTGCCAACCTGATGTTTGTCGGTATGAGATCCGACCTTTCGAAACCCATGTCGGTCCAAGTTTTGACTGGCATGACACTAACCACTGCTCCTGTGTCTAGCAATCCCTTTACGGAAAGTTGCCTGCCTTGCACTTCCAGCACGTGCGCAGCCAGATCGGCCTCGCAACCTATATGCACCGCATCTTGTTCGAGCATCGCGTTGTGTCCGATTCGTCTAACCTTCAGCTCCTCTTGACCAATGTATATCCGGCCAATCTGATCGTTCGCATCAGTTATGTGAGCTTTCGTGTAGATATTGATGCCATCCACATTCATTAGGATCGGGTAAGGGCCATGGACATCGATATAATGTCCGTCCACTTTCATCAGCCTCGGACCTCCCGTTGTGAGCAGCGCTCGCACTGCCCTGGAGTCCAGTTTGGGATCTTTCTCCTTCAGGTAGTCGGCATAGATGTCCAGGTGGACTAGTGTAATCTCAGATGGTTCACAAAAATTCTTGACCACCTGGTGCCCTGCGACTGAGATGATGGACATTATTTTGGTCCCCTCCTTCGTCATGCCGAAAGTCTTACCAGATATAACGTTCAATTTTAGTCCCTGTTTCCTGGGTTCCTCTTTGTCTTCTACTTTTGTCGTTTTACCCAGAACATTAAAACTTTCCCGAAGATCTGTGCTCTCCAGCTCCGACCTTACCCATTGCTCCACTTCTTTCGTGGCTAGGTCCTGTTTGACATTCTGCAGCGCTGTCCTTGCCGCCAGGCCGTAATCCACCTTGTGTGGGCTAGACGACTCTGCTTCGAGGTTCGAGGCTACCACCTCGTCAGGCCATGTCTTAACCTTTTTGGTTGTGAAGGTGCTCGGTGTCGTCTCCTTTCTCCGAGATTCAGCCTCGTTCATCAGACGTGCTCGACTGGCCTTGACACCCGAAAGCGCCTCTTCATGGCGAGGATGTTTCGCGTCCGCTACTGCATCCCAAAATTGAGTACAATCCGACTTGAAGTGTCCCTCCAAATTACAGAAGAAACACCTCGGACCATATTTCATGATGAGCCCTCTGACGTACTCTTCATGATCCTCGTCGGTCGTGTCGGCGTCCTCGAGAAAGTAGCCTATGGCCTTCATATTCTGTTTGTATGCAGAACACGCGGAAACGTGATGGTCCATCGAACCACAATTCGCACACGACCTCCTCTTATCCATGTCATCGCGAGGTTTGTAGCAACTGGAATTCGCACCAGTGTTTGTCCCGCTATAGTTGCCATAATTGCTGTAACGGTTTTGCGCCCTCGGTTTTATGAGTAAATACTCGCGTGACTTCATACGCAAGTCGTCGGGCGTGGGTACCTGGTCAAGCGACAGGGTGAAGTGAGTGGCCAACATCGTCTTCAACTCCTCACTCCTTACTCCGTCCATGAACTTCGAAGCAATCGCCAAGTTTCGCTCGGATATTTTCTCATCTGGGTTGCTTCTCCTCCTAAGCAATTCAAGGTCGTCCAAAAATTTATCTATGGATTCGTCATCTCTTTGACGCCTCTTCTCGAACTTCACCATAGCCTGGTGCCCTTGTACTCCAGAGCCGAAACGATTCAGCAGGATGTCGAATATCTTGCGAGCGCTGTCTCTCTCATTGGCTCTTTTCGCCATAACACAACTTAATGCAGTACCCTCCAGATTGCTCGTCAGCGCGCTGCACTCTTGTTTCTTGGAGAGATTCTCTTCCTCAAAGTGTAACTTCATCACCTCTATCCAAGTATCAATGCAGCCGTCTGACTCGTCTTTATATGACTTCGGCTTTTTCAGTGTCCTTCTTGACCTCTCTCCTCTCTCGGTTGACTTCGAGAGCTTGGTGATGAATGTTTCGAGAGATCTGTTCAGAGGCTCAAACATCGAGGCATACATCGTTGTGTCCTGTGAGACCGTAGTCAGATCTGGTACTGAACTGACTTGTGGCACAGTTGGCAACCTTGTCTCCGGGGTGGCATCTGCCTCCGGCGGGACTGGATTCGTCCAGCCAGGCCTCGACGGGGCTGCCCTTGGCCGCTCCTTGTTTCTTGGTTCGTAGTTCGTTCTCGAGCCTTGCTGGGCTCTGGCATTGCTGCCCGTACCATCTCCATCATTTGCATGGCGTGACCGCTCCCTTGGGTTGGAACTCTCCTGCCAATTGCTCCCATTCAGGATCGCGTCAAGCTTCCGCATCATTAAGTCAGACTTTGCATCTAACCTTTTCTCCAGGCTAGTCATCGTGTGGGCGTAGGTACTATCATGATCGTTCAACAATCGTTCGATCTCCCTGGTCATCCTAGCCTCTCTTTCGTATGACTCCTTGTTTGCCTGTGCCAGGCTCTCCGCCAGGCATTGATCGGTGTTGCGAATCAAATGAGCCTGATCAACCCTCGCCTGCGACTTCACATGCGTTAGTTCGTCTCTCAGATTCTCTTGACCTTTGTGAGCTCTCTCATCAACCTGATCTATTCTTTTAGTCATGTCCCGCCTCAGTTCATCTAGACCATTCATTACGCCAGCGAACATGTCACTTATGTCGCCAGTGGCCCCAAATGACGGGGTTAGTCCCAGAGAAGATGAGGTCAACTGCGGCTGCAGCCTGGTGCTTGATGACGCACCGCCTTTTTGCTTGCTCATCGACGTCATTAATCTGTCGAATGTTGATGACGCTCCCATCGTTATCCCATCCGACATGGGCCTGGTCGACGAGGTTGACGACGCCTTCCTGCTCATATCGTTCCTTGGGCACGGTGTGAAGTTCACATCCGGATGGGTTATCTCCGGGTAGTCATCACTGGAAGTCAAACCTACAGTTGGTAGTGACGCCATGCGTTCGTCGTACAAAGTCTTCCAACTCTTCTTGGCCTTCGAACCCGTTTGTTCTTCACTCGGGCTTATACTCAACATCATCGCGTTGTTGCTCTGCTTGGCCAGAGATGAGTGGGCACTAGCCGAATGTGAGTATTCCCCCCTCCACCTGTGACTTTTGGTCTCCGATTTGGACATCCCTTTGAATAATACTTCCTCTCGCGGCTCGACCTCGGAACGCTCCGAGGTCTCCTCTGTCCTCTCGACTTCCTCCCGCTCGAGGTCTTCGCTCGGCTCAAATTCGGGTCGAATGAGCGTCTGTCTCCCTCGTCAAAGGGGTCCACAAGCGTTTCGCTCGCGGTTCCGGCTTCGGCGCTCCGCCCTTGATCGCCATCGAGGTTTTTCTCGCTCCTCAATCTCATTCCGCTCACTGAAAGATCAGGTTGACCTTTATTCGATTCGTTTTCAGCAAACACGTCGGAGGCGCTGCTAAACGAGGACTGGCTACGCCTAGTTTTAAATTTTTGCGTGCTGCCCTTGCTCAGCCTGGGAATCTTAGTAGTCGATCCTAACGAGTCCCTGCGCTGCATACTTTGTGACACACAAAAAAAACAATATTCGTATGTCGAAAAGTCAGTATTAATCTCTTAGGTTACTCAATGACAATCTTAGTGACTCAGCTAGAGTTACACACACACACACACAGGGCCTGCTTAGTATTGATATAATACTAACTCAACCCTGTCGTATAGATAACAGTATCACAAGATTTTCACAAGATATAATCAACACACAAAACACAATAGATAATCAGATAAGAATATCCTACAGGTGACAACGACCTTTTGTCAGTATCAATTTATCGCCACACAATTTATCAAGTCACTGCTTTGTTAAAATTAAACAATCTTTGATAAAAAGCAGTGATGACTCAGAAACAGATCAATAAAACTTAGTCTTAAAGAAAAAGACTTTCCTCAATCGGAACGATCCGAAAGAACAAAGCCCATGACACAGTCTTCTCAAGTGGGTGTGTATTTGCCCAATACACCCACCGAGGTCTTCTTTTAGGTGCCCTGCGATTGCCCGAGCTGTCCTATTAAGTAGCTCAAGGCAACCTCTGATCGAAAATTTCTAAAGTCTATGAAAAAGCTCCCCCACACCCGGAACGCTCCAAGTGCACGAGAGCAGGGAACAACTTTTCTTCTCAAGTGGGTGTGTATTTGCCTAATACACTCACCGAGGTCTTCTTTTATTTGTTCCCGGATTGCCCGAACTTTCCTATTAATTAGCTCAAGGCAACCGCACAACCAAAATCACAATCAAAAAAAATTTTTTGTTCGGGTACTTCTGATACACCCGATCTAGAATCCAAAGTTGATCACAAATTTCCGGGTCAAAATGGGCTCTTATGATTCTAATAAGCCCGCCTAATATCCTAATATGATTTTAATTAAATGGATATTTCCTTTTCCCAAATTGCCACAGAGGGTTTCCTCAAGCTTCCAATAAGGAGGGTTGCTAAGATGTTCAAGTCACTCCGGAGGGCTGTTAAGACACTTAGCCTACCTCGGAGGGTACCTTAATCACCCAAGTTACCTCGGAGGGTTCCCTTAAGTTTACTAAGGAGGTCAATAAGATGCTTAATATGCTCCGGAGGGTTACTTCGGAGGGTACCTCCAAAATTTTCAAATTTCTGAAACTCACTTAGAAGGGTCTTCAATTAACCTCAGGAAGCGTCAAAACAAGCGAAGTTCTCTACGGGGGGCTGTTTTAACTTCTTTGGGTGATCTCGTGGAATTTTTCACTAAGGAGGGTTGCTAAGGGGTTTAGCTGACTCCTGAGGGTTACTTCGGAGGGTTCCCCAAAAATCACGAAAAAGGTTATGTTACCGCGATAAAGTCTCTAAAAGCGGTCCACCTGAGTTAAAACTAGGTTGGCTGACACGGTCAACCTTCCCAGTTGGATAAAAGGTGTTTTGATAAAATTTTCTGCCGCTCGGAGGGTTACCTGTAATTTGGACCCTCCGAACCAATAAATTCTAAAAAATTTTTCTTTTCCGAGATTATCAACCCAAAAACGGTTGCGGTCCGGAAAATTGGTTCAAAAAGTCGACTTATGGTACCAAAATTATCCCGATCGGATGACTAGTCTTTGAGAAATTGCCAAAAACGTGTTTGTCCAAATGGCCTTTTTTCACCACCTATATAGGTTCTGAGAAATTTTTTCCGCAATTCCTATCGAAAGTGCCTAAAAATAATTGAAACGAGCGTAGTAGCCCTGTACGGCACTGGAACAGTGCAAAAAACCGGATCAAAATTGGTTTGGAGACAAAAATTTGGCCAATAACTATCAAATTTGGACCCTCCGGTTCCTTCCTGTTCCAATTCTTAAGTCGTTAGCTCTATCCAAGGAGCCAGTCGGAGGGTTACTCAAGAATTTCTCTAGTAACCGAGCACATTATGCTAGCACGCTCCTAACGCAAAAAATTTTATTGCTCTAATTCTAAAAACTCAAAAACTCGATCCCCAAAACAGATTGACAAAATTCAGAAAATTATCGAAATTTTGACCGAAAAATTTTGGTTTTTTCCAACTTCTACTGAGTCTTTTCTCACGCGGTTTCTTTAGTTAGGGGGATCGAACTACGTAGCTACTCCCTATATAAAATCTTTTTGTTGTTCGGAAAAGCTCGAATATCCAAAAATTTGGGGTCTACAGTTTGATCGAAAATCGATGATTTTCGACAAAATTGGGTGTTTTTTGGGTCTAATTGAGGAGATAAGTAATATGTATTAAGGATAATAACCTATTAGTTGTCGTTAATGAATAGTACTATACCCTCCTTTGCACCAAAACACCCGAATTAAGACCCTTAACTCGGAAATTTGTAATCGATGGAGGGTACAATCGGACCGCGCCAATCGTGCCCCCACCACTTAAGTTTTAATGAAATAGTACCCGAACGATACTAAAATTGCTTCAACGATACCCAACAGTCGTTTCGGATGTTGTCCTTGATGTCCCTGTTGAGTGTGGAACACGTTGATCAGCTTGCCACTCTACCCTCCGGTCACCGGCAAAATCACCATTAACGTGCTTAAACACTCAAATTACACTCGAGGGAGGGTATCCAACCCTTCACCAAAACACCCAATCTTTCTATCAGAAACGATATAAATCAATCTGAAACAACAAAAAATAGGAAGGTCAGATCACATCTCGTCCGGAAATAATATATAAACCGTCACTTTACATTTTTTACTGTTTTTAGTCTTTTTGGATTTTTTACTGTTTTTTGTACTTTTTTGTTTTCAAATAAATTTATTTTTGGCTTTTTCTTGGTTATACACTATTTTTGTTTGGTTTTACGCTTTCTCTTTAATTGTTTTTGGTCCCGGGACCTCGGGACAAGCGGGTTCATGACTTCCCACCTAACCCTCCGGCCCCCGGAATTTTCGGTGTTAACTAAGTTAAAAAGCTAAATAGTACTGGACGGAGGGTACACACCTTCCCCCCAGTACAATAACGGTCATTAAGGCCTCTACCTCGGGCTTACGCCTGGAGCGGAGGGTTCGTCGCTGAAACGGTTGCTGATCATGATGGTCTTATGCCTTTGATAGGCCCACCCAGGAGCGCCATAAAAACGTCTATGTAACATTCGCCCAAATACTACACAGCGACGGAGCGTAGAAAAAGTACCTATTAACGACTGGCAGGCGTCAGTTACCTTAATCCTACTCGCTTTTCACCGTCTCGACCTTGCCAGTTGATTTTCTGGTCTGCCTAGGGCAAAGTAAAAAGTTACCATTTTTAGGCCATCAGTCAAACGACTTTTGATCAGCTTTCGTTTACATGCGAACACAACCACATAGCTGAGTCTCGGATCCTCAGACTACGTGATTGTCATTAAAAACACGGCTCGAACAACCTATTTTAATATGTTTTTGTGTGACAGTTCTATATTAAATCCATTGGGGATGGATTGACCCTTTCCTCTTCCTAGCTACTCATATTCTAAAATATCAAGTAATACCGGTGTTAATTTAAAGTTTCACGACATCGAAGTAGCTATACAGTCAGTTTTATACAGTCCCTTCACATAAAACAGTCTCTGGGGGACCAAGCCTCCGCTCCCGTGATATTCCTGCGATAACGCTCTTATCTCTTCTAATTTGCGTCCCGGGAGGGTTCCGTGGAATATTCCTTCCCCACTGAAGCTTCCTTCTCCACTAATATCCGCTGACAAGTGTCTTATCGTGCGTTGTTGCCACGATAAGAGGCTTTGTATTTTTCGTCTCTTGTACGACTGTTTTTCACAATATCTGTCGTTGTTCTTCTTTTCTCAGCTTTTTTTTTTGTCAAAATGGCCGTTTTTCGTATTTCTGAGAAATATCAACTTGAAAATCGAAATTTTAAAATTAGAAAATTTCAGAATACTTCGACCCTCCTTTCAAGCACTTTTTTGCTGTTAAGGCCTTTTCTCTCTGATTCGTGCTTCGTCGGAAGGTTGCGCTGTGCCATCTGGCAGAATGGCACATCTGGTAACACATCCAATCTGCGAAAACACACTGCTGTTTGTAAAAAAACGGTTGCTGCCTAGTCAAAATCAGATTCCATTCAAGGTAGGGAAGGTTGAAAAACGAGGAATTGATACAATGGCTAAACTGTTGTACATTGATAACTTCCCAATAACAAAAGTCGTCAACTCGCCGAGACTCCAGCTCATGTATCGACAACTGAACTACGACAAACCTACTTATCAATCTCTTGACAACTACATCGAAGGCAAGTACCACAGAGCAATTAAAAAGATTCGTGAAATTTTCACTGCGCGGTCGAAGTCCGATTTGCTGTGCATAACGTTTGATAAATGGTCTGCAATTGACAGTCATAAATATATTGGATTATATTTGTAATTCAAGTCTAAAAAATAATGTCTTGGGCTAATTAACTATGACGGCGCGTGTGGTTCTAGCGAAATAACAATGCATCTTAGTAAACGACTAGAGCTCATTGGCATTAAGATCTTCAAAGCCGTGACTTCAAAGCCGACGCTTGCGGATAGGTTACGCAATGCTCAAAATATACAAGAAAACAATCCGTTGAAGATTGTCGCAGAAAATTCGACAAAATGGAACAGTTTTTATGATATGTTAGAACGATTCAAAACATTAAAACCGTCTCTCGTATTACTATTTGATCTGGACAACGTTGACTGGGACAACCTGGATGAGATGATTTCGCAACTTAAGCCTCTTAAGGAATGTACTATGGATCTACAGGAACACTCGTCGGGCGCAAAAACAGCTGTTAGTATTCTTAAGTTTCTGAAACACAGATCAGCTTCAGTTCCAAGAAACCCACTCGGAAAAGCGATAAAAAGCGTATGGGACAAGTGGATTTCACCTAATATAATTGCAAAAGCACTGCTCAACGCAGACGGAGAATTTCATGATTACATCCGACACAAGATGGTGCCTAATATTGACGGTGGTGAGCATGGATATACCAACCCGGAATCCAGTTACAAGAGTTTTAAGGATCGCGAGCAGCAATCAACAGGATTTGATATTTTGAATGCCCTGGACGGCTTTGTGTCATCTAACGTAGACGCCGAGCGCCTGTTTTCTTGGGGTCGGCTCTCAAAAAATTACCTTCAAGGTCAGATGAGCCCGGCTACCCACTCGCGCAATGTATTTCTAAATAAAGGCCAGCATTTGCTTTGAATTTATTGTGTTATAAACAAAAATGTTCGACAGAAGGTTTTTTATTTCTGAGTCTATTTAAAGATACAATACAAAACGATACTTTTCCCGATACTCAAAAGCTATTTTCAGAAAAAACGATACCGATACCGATACCGATACCGATACCACTTAAGCAGCAAAAACGATACCGATACCGATACTTCAAATTAAATGCCCGATACCGATACCGGAAGTTTGTCGGTATCGAAGTCCCTGATTCCAGTCAAAATCGTGGAATTTTCTAGATATGGAAGTGATAATCATAAAAGAAGATGACAAGTGTTGATAACCTTACAATTAAAATCGATACGGGTTACGTTTTTTCAATTAGAACCCGCAAATCGACACGAGAAAATATAATATACAAGTGTTACAAATAAAAAATTTCGTCTAAAGTTATTTTGTGATTTATTGTTCCGAGTACGCGAGCGGCGTTCGCAATCTGTATTGCCCAGGAGATTCTCTGTTTTAAAAAGCTGCCTGCTCTGGGTTCTTCAGTGCATATGCTTAGAATCTTACAAAGCTTGCTCAAAAAAAGCAAGCTTGCGATTAATCCACAATTAATTGCAAGCACAAAGCATCATTCTTGGTTGGCACCTTTTGACACGAGTTTATTGCCCCAATATTTCTAAACAAAATTGCAGTCGAAATAAAAAAATATTTCTGAGAAATGTGCGGGTATTTCTAAGAAACGTTTTATAAAATTAACTGGGAGAGCAATCAATTAAAATCGGCAAGGAAAGAGTCAATTAATTGCAACGGAAAATCACAATTAACTGCAGTTTACTGCAATGAAATTTAAATTTTGAACTGCCCCGCCGCAAACCTTATGCAATCTTCGCCCATAATGAAACACAGCAACGGAAAGTAGAACAAGTCCTATATTGATTGATTTAATGTCAGAAACACTGGTGAACAAAATTTAAAAACAGGTGCGAATCTGAGCTTTGTGACATTCGAAAAGAGTTGACGAAAATGCAGATTCGGCAATTTCGAATTACTAGCCGATAACCTTCCGAATTAGCAGTGTTGAAGGATTAACAGTGTTATTGGAACGATTAGTCAAACTGTGTTTTTCTAAAAATTTTCTGGTATTTCAAATTAATAAAATTTTGAAGGATGACGTCATATTTCTGAGAAACGTCAAAAACAGCCATTTTGGAAGAAATCCAGAATTAAGACACAACAACAAAAGTTGCGACTGCGACAACAACGATAATCGTGATAAAAAAAACAACGAGAATTGAACGAACAACAGAGTTAGCAGAGACCGCTCCGAGTTGCAACGATTGTGTCGCTACAATCGTTGCAAGGCCATTCACAACTACGGTGAAGGGTAGAAAACAGATTTACGGAGAGGAGATAAGGGTGTTATTTCCCCGGATTCAGGAATTCGGAGGGGTCTCGAGACTTGAACTGAAATCATTTTATATAAACGTTTAGCTTCCCCATTATGTCCTGGATTGAATTTATTTATCAGCTGAGTTCATTTTCCGAAGTGAGAAGCTAGGAGTTAGGGGAAACGATTGATCCATATTCGATGGAGATGATGATTTTTATCTACTGAACAAAAACAATAGTAATATAACAAATAGTAGTAGCCCTCTTTTTAGGAGTGACCTCGTGGTCTGGGGATGCTGAGACCCAGCCATGACCTCACTAACTTTGCATGTAAACAAACTAATTTGAGTGTTTTGACCGAAGCCGAAAGCAGTAACGCTTTTGTCGACCCGATGTTAGAAAGACCACCAAAAGAACTGGCTTTGGTAGAGACGGTGAAAAGCATGTAGAGCTTAGTTTAGACGCTGGCCAGTCGTTTTATAGTTTAACTTTACTTTCCGTCAATATGTACTTCCGGGCGAATGTTACACTTCCCACCAGTTGTGATACAGCGATACAGAAATCCATCTAATCGTAAAAATATGAAATGCCAAAACACACCCAAAAAAATTCAGATGTTTGTCTCAGAATCAAACTCATAATGGCCAAAATCACTGGTGGAACGGAACACAAAGGCAGCGCGATGAACTAGCGTGAAAAAAAATTAAAGACCGGTAACTATGCAGAAAAAATTAGAAAATAATGGTCACAAAAAATCCACACATGGGACTTTTTGAAGCCGATGATAGAGAGAATCTCTGAAAATTTGATGAAAATATCCGATTCAAGTTTATTGGAGAATTGAGCCATTCCGCGGATGGCACAGCGGAACCTTCCGTTGCACTAAAAATGCGGCACAAAAAAGGAGGGTCGGAGGTAATCAGAAGGTCAAAAGTATCCTTGGAATTTTCTAGATATTGAAGTGATAATGATAAAAAAAGATGATAAGTGTTTAAGTCCTTTTCAATTAAAATCGATACGGG
Organism: Symsagittifera roscoffensis; assembly: GCF_963678635.1. NCBI lineage: Eukaryota > Metazoa > Xenacoelomorpha > Acoela > Convolutidae > Symsagittifera > Symsagittifera roscoffensis. The sequence goes on along the minus strand of NW_026971639.1, from coordinate 31,761 downwards.
TTACGTTTCTTCAATAAGAGCACGCAACTCGACACGAGAAAATATAATATACAAGTGTTACAAATAAAAAATTTCGTCTAAAGTTATTTTGTGATTTATTGTTCCGAGTACGCGAGCGGCGTTCGCAATCTGTATTGCCCAGGAGATTCTCTGTTTTAAAAAGCTGCCTGCTCTGGGTTCTTCAGTGCATATGCTTAGAATCTTACAAAGCTTGCTCAAAAAAAGCAAGCTTGCGATTAATCCACAATTAATTGCAAGCACAAAGCATCATTCTTGGTTGGCACCTTTTGACACGAGTTTATTGCCCCAATATTTCTAAACAAAATTGCAGTCGAAATAAAAAAATATTTCTGAGAAATGTGCGGGTATTTCTAAGAAACGTTTTATAAAATTAACTGGGAGAGCAATCAATTGTAATCGGCAAGGAAAGAGTCAATTAATTGCAACGGAAAATCACAATTAACTGCAGTTAACTGCAATGAAATTTAAATTTTGAACTGCCCCGCCGCAAACCTTATGCAATCTTCGCCCATAATGAAACACAGCAACGGAAAGTAGAACAAGTCCTATATTGATTGATTTAATGTCAGAAACACTGGTGAACAAAATTTAAAAACAGGTGCGAATCTGAGCTTTGTGACATTCGAAAAGAGTTGACGAAAATGCAGATTCGGCAATTTCGAATTACTAGCCGATAACCTTCCGAATTAGCAGTGTTGAAGGATTAACAGTGTTATTGGAACGATTAGTCAAACTGTGTTTTTCTAAAAATTTTCTGGTATTTCAAATTAATAAAATTTTGAAGGATGACGTCATATTTCTGAGAAACGTCAAAAACAGCCATTTTGGAAGAAATCCAGAATTAAGACACAACAACAAAAGTTGCGACTGCGACAACAACGATAATCGTGATAAAAAAAACAACGAGAATTGAACGAACAACAGAGTTAGCAGAGACCGCTCCGAGTTGCAACGATTGTGTCGCTACAATCGTTGCAAGGCCATTCACAACTACGGTGAAGGGTAGAAAACAGATTTACGGAGAGGAGATAAGGGTGTTATTTCCCCGGATTCAGGAATTCGGAGGGGTCTCGAGACTTGAACTGAAATCATTTTATATAAACGTTTAGCTTCCCCATTATGTCCTGGATTGAATTTATTTATCAGCTGAGTTCATTTTCCGAAGTGAGAAGCTAGGAGTTAGGGTAAAAGATTGATCCATCTTCGATGGAGATGATGATTTTTATCTACTGAACAAAAACAATAATAATATAACAAATAGTAGTAGCCCTCTTTTTAGGAGTGACCTCGTGGTCTGGGGATGCTGAGACCCAGCCATGACCTCACTAACTTTGCATGTAAACAAACTAATTTGAGTGTTTTGACCGAAGCCGAAAGCAGTAACGCTTTTGTCGACCCGATGTTAGAAAGACCACCAAAAGAACTGGCTTTGGTAGAGACGGTGAAAAGCATGTAGAGCTTAGTTTAGACGCTGGCCAGTCGTTTTATAGCTTAACTTTACTTTCCGTCAATATGTACTTCCGGGCGAATGTTACACTTCCCACCAGTTGTGATACAGCGATACAGAAATCCATCTAATCGTAAAAATATGAAATGCCAAAACACACCCAAAAAAATTCAGATGTTTGTCTCAGAATCAAACTCATAATGGCCAAAATCACTGCTGGAACGGAACACAAAGGCAGCGCGATGAACTAGCGTGAAAAAAAATTAAAGACCGGTAACTATGCAGACAAAATCAGAAAATAATGGTCACAAAAAATCTATCACTTTTTGAAGCCGATGATAGAGAGAATCTCTGAAAATTTGATGAAAATATCCGATTCAAGTTTATTGGAGAAATGAGCCATTCCGCGGATGGCACAGCGGAACCTTCCGTTGCACTAAAAATGCGGCACAAAAAAGGAGGGTCGGAGGTAATCAGAAGGTCAAAAGTATCCTTGGAATTTTCTAGATATTGAAGTGATAATGATAAAAAAAGATGATAAGTGTTTAAGTCCTTTTCAATTAAAATCGATACGGGTTACGTTTCTTCAATAAGAGCACGCAACTCGACACGAGAAAATATAATATACAAGTGTTACAAATAAAAAATTTCGTCTAAAGTTATTTTGTGATTTATTGTTCCGAGTACGCGAGCGGCGTTCGCAATCTGTATTGCCCAGGAGATTCTCTGTTTTAAAAAGCTGCCTGCTCTGGGTTCTTCAGTGCATATGCTTAGAATCTTACAAAGCTTGCTCAAAAAAAGCAAGCTTGCGATTAATCCACAATTAATTGCAAGCACAAAGCATCACTCTTGGTTGGCACCTTTTGACACGAGTTTATTGCCCCAATATTTCTAAACAAAATTGCAGTCGAAATAAAAAAATATTTCTGAGAAATGTGCGGGTATTTCTAAGAAACGTTTTATAAAATTAACTGGGAGAGCAATCAATTGTAATCGGCAAGGAAAGAGTCAATTAATTGCAACGGAAAATCACAATTAACTGCAGTTAACTGCAATGAAATTTAAATTTTGAACTGCCCCGCCGCAAACCTTATGTAATCTTTGCCCATAATGAAACACAGCAACGGAAAGTAGAACAAGTCCTATATCGATTGATTTAATGTCAGAAACACTGGTGGACAAAATTTAAAAACAGATGCGAATCTGACTTTTGTGACATTCGAAAAGAGTTGACGAAAATGCAGATTCGGCAATTTCGAATTACTAGCCGATAACCTTCCGAATTAGCAGTGTTGAAGGATTAACAGTGTTATTGGAACGATTAGTCAAACTGTGTTTTTCTAAAAATTTTCTGGTATTTCAAATTTTTAAAATTTTGAAGGATGACGTCATATTTCTGAGAAACGTCAAAAACAGCCATTTTGGAAGAAATCCAGAATTAAGACACAACAACAAAAGTTGCGACTGCGACAACAACGATAATCGTGATAAAAAAAAACAACGAGAATTGAACGAACAACAGAGTTAGCAGAGACCGCTCCGAGTTGCAACGATTGTGTCGCTACAATCGTTGCAAGGCCATTCACAACTACGGTGAAGGGTAGAAAACAGATTTACGGAGAGGAGATAAGGGTGTTATTTCCCCGGATTCAGGAATTCGGAGGGGTCTCGAGACTTGAACTGAAATCATTTTATATAAAAGTTTAGCTTCCCCATTATGTCCTGGATTGAATTTATTTATCAGCTGAGTTCATTTTCCGAAGTGAGAAGCTAGGAGTTAGGGTAAAAGATTGATCCATCTTCGATGGAGATGATGATTTTTATCTACTGAACAAAAACAATAATAATATAACAAATAGTAGTAGCCCTCTTTTTAGGAGTGACCTCGTGGTCTGGGGATGCTGAGACCCAGCCATGACCTCACTAACTTTGCATGTAAACAAACTAATTTGAGTGTTTTGACCGAAGCCGAAAGCAGTAACGCTTTTGTCGACCCGATGTTAGAAAGACCACCAAAAGAACTGGCTTTGGTAGAGACGGTGAAAAGCATGTAGAGCTTAGTTTAGACGCTGGCCAGTCGTTTTATAGCTTAACTTTACTTTCCGTCAATATGTACTTCCGGGCGAATGTTACACTTCCCACCAGTTGTGATACAGCGATACAGAAATCCATCTAATCGTAAAAATTTGAAATGCCAAAACACACCCAAAAAAATTCAGATGTTTGTCTCAGAATCAAACTCATAATGGCCAAAATCACTGCTGGAACGGAACACAAAGGCAGCGCGATGAACTAGCGTGAAAAAAAATTAAAGACCGGTAACTATGCAGACAAAATCAGAAAATAATGGTCACAAAAAATCCACACATGGGACTTTTTGAAGCCGATGATAGAGAGAATCTCTGAAAATTTGATGAAAATATCCGATTCAAGTTTATTGGAGAAATGAGCCATTCCGCGGATGGCACAGCGGAACCTTCCGTTGCACTAAAAATGCGGCACAAAAAAGGAGGGTCGGAGGTAATCAGAAGGTCAAAAGTATCCTTGGAATTTTCTAGATATTGAAGTGATAATGATAAAAAAAGATGATAAGTGTTTAAGTCCTTTTCAATTAAAATCGATACGGGTTACGTTTCTTCAATAAGAGCACGCAACTCGACACGAGAAAATATAATATACAAGTGTTACAAATAAAAAATTTCGTCTAAAGTTATTTTGTGATTTATTGTTCCGAGTACGCGAGCGGCGTTCGCAATCTGTATTGCCCAGGAGATTCTCTGTTTTAAAAAGCTGCATGCTCTGGGTTCTTCAGTGCATATGCTTAGAATCTTACAAAGCTTGCTCAAAAAAAGCAAGCTTGCGATTAATCCACAATTAATTGCAAGCACAAAGCATCACTCTTGGTTGGCACCTTTTGACACGAGTTTATTGCCCCAATATTTCTAAACAAAATTGCAGTCGAAAATAAAAAATATTTCTGAGAAATGTGCGGGTATTTCTAAGAAACGTTTTATAAAATTAACTGGGAGAGCAATCAATTGTAATCGGCAAGGAAAGAGTCAATTGATTGCAACGGAAAATCACAATTAACTGCAGTTAACTGCAATGAAATTTAAATTTTGAACTGCCCCGCCGCAAACCTTATGTAATCTTCGCCCATAATGAAACACAGCAACGGAAAGTAGAACAAGTCCTATATCGATTGATTTAATGTCAGAAACACTGGTGGACAAAATTTAAAAACAGATGCGAATCTGACTTTTGTGACATTCGAAAAGAGTTGACGAAAATGCAGATTCGGCAATTTCGAATTACTAGCCGATAACCTTCCGAATTAGCAGTGTTGAAGGATTAACAGTGTTATTGGAACGATTAGTCAAACTGTGTTTTTCTAAAAATTTTCTGGTATTTCAAATTTTTAAAATTTTGAAGGATGACGTCATATTTCTGAGAAACGTCAAAAACAGCCATTTTGGAAGAAATCCAGAATTAAGACACAACAACAAAAGTTGCGACTGCGACAACAACGATAATCGTGATAAAAAAAACAACGAGAATTGAACGAACAACAGAGTTAGCAGAGACCGCTCCGAGTTGCAACGATTGTGTCGCTACAATCGTTGCAAGGCCATTCACAACTACGGTGAAGGGTAGAAAACAGATTTACGGAGAGGAGATAAGGGTGTTATTTCCCCGGATTCAGGAATTCGGAGGGGTCTCGAGACTTGAACTGAAATCATTTTATATAAACGTTTAGCTTCCCCATTATGTCCTGGATTGAATTTATTTATCAGCTGAGTTCATTTTCCGAAGTGAGAAGCTAGGAGTTAGGGTAAAAGATTGATCCATCTTCGATGGAGATGATGATTTTTATCTACTGAACAAAAACAATAATAATATAACAAATAGTAGTAGCCCTCTTTTTAGGAGTGACCTCGTGGTCTGGGGATGCTGAGACCCAGCCATGACCTCACTAACTTTGCATGTAAACAAACTAATTTGAGTGTTTTGACCGAAGCCGAAAGCAGTAACGCTTTTGTCGACCCGATGTTAGAAAGACCACCAAAAGAACTGGCTTTGGTAGAGACGGTGAAAAGCATGTAGAGCTTAGTTTAGACGCTGGCCAGTCATTTTATAGCTTAACTTTACTTTCCGTCAATATGTACTTCCGGGCGAATGTTACACTTCCCACCAGTTGTGATACAGCGATAC
>NW_026971639.1:0-26058 GCF_963678635.1 Symsagittifera roscoffensis | reverse complement strand
CAAGCAGTTTGTCCATTCGAATATGTTTTTAGGTAGTTTGAATTTTTTTTTGCCGTTTTGTTCTTGAACAAAAAGACCTTTTGTCCAAATGTTGCAGTAAAAATTGCATATCATGCAATTTTTCTCATTTGACAATTAGGTAACAAGCATTTTTTGCAGACAAAATCCATAATTTTTTGTGTTTTCATTTTAGTCGCTAAACCAATTTTCTGATTGAGAAAAGTTCCCAAAAAAAATATTTTGCCAGCAACTTTTTCAAAAACTTATAAACCCAACTCTGTCCGAGAAAATAGTCATGATGTTCAATCATTGAGTTTTTTGAAATTTACAATTTTTGCTATAATACTGCGTACCCGGGTTGAAGTCCCACCGTTAATTATTGCTTTTTCTCTTCCATCACTGATTCATGTATAATTCAGAGTTTGTTGCATAGATAAATCTGCAATTTTTCATAGCTATTTCAGTAATGATTCCGCAGAAAATCATCGCTAAAAATTAAGAAAATTTAAATTATTCTAGTATATTTCAAATGAGAGTTTTAATTGATGAGCCCTTTTACTTTATTTGCTCTAAGGATTGATAGATTAGAGGTAGTATAGATGTCTAGAAATCTGAAGATTTGCGGATGGAAAACCTGTTGGAGAGATATTTTGCTCATTTTGATAGGTTTTTTATTGCTGAAAAATAGGTTTCATCGCTGAAAATAAGCCAAACTAGCGGTACTTATCGATTAAATTTGCTATTGTGGCAATGAACATCGATAATTCATCGATAAGGATTGCTGTTTTTTTTTCACCTTTTTATCGCTAAATTTTAATGTGAGCTCAACCCGGGTAGAACATGCTTAAATCGCATGTTTTATCATTACGAGGTCAAACTCTGCACTGAGTAGACGCACAAAACTGCACGATCAAAGAAAACGAAACAAGGAAGCGTGATCAAAAGAACGCCCTTCTTAGGAAATCCGCTTGTAATTCACAAAATAAACAATTTGACCTCGTAGTTATATGTAAGCAGTTTAGTGTTTTTTGTAGCGTCTGCATTTTAATAATACTCTGACAATGTGAAAAAAATGGAGCCTCACATGTAGGCGACAGAGCCCAAACGTGTTTCGATTAGACTAATCAATCCGACTACCCGGGTTGACCAAAAATGCTAGTCATAAAATTTGGAATATGGAAAAATGCTCATCATACACTTTTTATGCAATTCCATAAGTACAGAAAATTGCATGAAAGGTCTATGTCAAAATTTTTTGGTTGGGTTCGAAACAAAACACAAATGACGTAATCCTTGGTTACTCAAACGTAGTAACCAAAGGTTTGGCCGTCTCGCAACAAAAATGCATTGGAAATAGCCTGAAATCTTTCAATACTGGCTCACACAATAATAAAACGAAAGTAACGAACTTTTAAATTTTGGCAAAACTTTTCAAAGATGATTATTTCTAAAATTTGAAATTTTAAATTACTAGACATTGATCAAGGCAAACAAAAGCAAGTTATACAAAGAAAGAGGAGTTTTAATCGTTTTTGAAAAAAGTTATGAAGAGAAAAGGAAAAAGAAATCCAATATTAGTATATCCAGGACTACGTTTTAAACACCAAAAAATTTAATTTTGCATGCAAATATTTTTTTTTCAAAAAATGTTTGTTTGAGTGCGAAAATCAATTTGCGGTTAAAAAATCACAAAAGAAACTTTAGGGGCAATTTTTTTTGACAAAAAGTTTTTCTTTTTTATTTAGTACGATACATCGAATTTTATTCCAAAGCAAGAGAAAAACTTTTCGAAAATTCGACGACTCCATTTTAGCAAAAAAGTATGGAATTTGTATGACTACTATTTTTTCATAGACTTAGTGTATGGAATTGTATGATTAGCATTTTTGCTCTATGAAGGTCAACCCGGGTAATCAGCCCTTTATATCAATCCGAAATTGTGTATTAGATATTCACGTTTCAATATTTAGTCGGAAGTAGGAAAAAACAGCTAGGAAAAAAGACTTATGGTAGGAAAAAAAAACAACTAAGAAAAAAGACTCTAAGGCTAAGTATCATAGCTCAAATGAAGTTTGCAGGCAACTTCTCATGTTTCAGAATGGTTTGTATGTTGAGGTACGTTTGGTCTTCGTAATGAGGGGGAGGCAAGTCTTTGCTGATAATACGAGAAACGTAAACTTTTTTCGTCAGTTTGTTTTGACACTCCATTTTTTTTTGATATATCTCCTAATTAGGAGCATTGTTTTGATTATGAAGACACGTTTTCGAGTTTGAAACAGGAAAAATTTGATAAAAAGCAATTTTTTATTGTAATCGATGCAAAAAAAGTTTGATTCTGTTGACTTAAGATCGTAGTAATTGCAGAAAAGATAATGTGAATGAAAACAAAAACGATGAATAGAAACCATAACTGTTTGATATTGAGAAAAAATTGCTTCAATTTTAATATAAGAAACACTAAGTTAGTACAAAACTGTAGCCAGAATATAACTTAAAAAACAACAAAAGACGAAAGAGTGAAAATAACCATGGAAAAAGAAAAATGAAGATGACTAGCTTCACAATTTAGCGAGCGGTTTTTTAAATAAAATTGCTTGTTCGAACTTTTTTTCTAAAAGATATAGATACAGGAAAATGAACAAAGATATAGCCACAAAATTATTTTATAAAATTTTTCAAAAGTTACCTAAAGAAAATGAGGAAATGTGCATTCAACGTTCAACTGGACTAACATTATAAGAGCGAAGCCTTGAGTGTTTCAACAGGCTTCTGAGTTATCTGAACGTAGTTATTTTTGGTTAAAAAATGCGCAAAATGTAAAAAAAAAATTTATTCTAGCAGATAGAAAATTTAATGAGCCTTATCAGTTACAATTAAATATGTCTCTCTATAGCGGGGCAACCCAGTTTAGTTTTTTTCATGAAAACTAAAGCTGTATAAAGCCAAACAATTGATTTTTCCGATCTTAGTAAATTGTGAGAAAATTTAAACTGATTAACATTTTGTTTGTTCATATGGCCAAACGGACACTTTTTAGCCAACTTTAAGATACAATTTTAACTGTGCGTTAAGAAAACGCAACAATTCACATAAAATGACTCAAATTGATCCTTTCCAACCCACAGAGACTTTCCTGCTTTTCGATCCAAAAAGCTTGTCCCCATTCCCACGAAAAGTTCAACAAAGTTGCCTCATACAATTTTTACCCTTATGGGTTTTTGCCTCTTAAAACTCTTTTAAATTTTATTTCAGTATATAAAAGAATCTCATTCCAGTCTCTCATTCCTGCATCTCATTCCAGTCTCTCATCCCAGCATCTCATTCCAGTCTCTCATTCCAGCATCTCATTCCAGTCTCTCATTCCAGCATATCATTCCAGTCTCTCATGTTCCAGCATCTCATTCCAGTCTCTCATTCCAGCATCTCATTCCAGTCTCTCATTCCAGCATCTCATTCCAGTCTTTCATTTCAGCATCTCATTCCAGTCTCTCATTCCAGCATCTCATTCCATTACCTATAATCCAGTGTGCCTGATATCTTGCTATTTTCAAGAAAGAAGCTTTTTTAATCTGTGCACGCTGCATTTTTTTTGAAAATTAGAACATCAAAACAAATATAAATCAATTTCCAACACATAACAAAAAAGGATGGACAGTAGAAGAGACAAAAACCGATAGCTCGGGTTAAGGAAAGCTTTGTTTCATGAGTTTTTGATGTGATGTCATACTGGCCCGTTTTTTCATAACAGATATGAGTGTTTTATCCAGATTGTTTCAATCACTAAAAATTATGATTCTCAGTTGAATAAATTTTCAGTCAATTTAATTTGTTTTTTTTTCGTAAAAAAATAATCAGTTCAAATTGAAATATGTAACCCTTTTTTAGTTTCCTCCATTAACGTACATTCCGTTTCCACTAATCATTATCCCTTTTAATTGCCAATACTATCTTCGACATTGCGTTTAAGGTATCTATAATTTACAATACCCATATCCGGTGTTTATAAAGTGAATAATTAAGTTGTGAATGTAATCGATACTTTTATTCCCATTGACTAAAATATTTGTGCTCCTTACTTTTTCATCAGAAAAATTTCGACTTCTTAACTTGCATGTCTTGACAGTTTTTTTTAATTATTCAGAAAGTGTTGTTGTCTTGGGCTCAAATAAAGAAAAATATACTCTGATTAATTTTTGTTAAGTTATGTGGGTTTAAAATTTGCTGGTTTTCTCATTTTGGACAAATAACGCGCGATATGTTTCGTGCTAGTAACGCGTAAGCGCAGATTTATTCCTCTCAAGATATCGTTCCAAATCGATTTGTTTTTATCATGCATACTTTTTTGCGTTCTGATGGTTTACATTCGAACAAAGGTTTTCACACTCAAAAATATGGTTTTTAAAAAGCAAGAATTTATTATATTTAAAAATTTCTTTTAGGTGTAAACATACATTTGTAGCCATTTTGAAGAACTTCTTCACAAACAATTATTTTAGCATGAACTTAGATGAAGTATGCTTAGGACTCAATTCTCAACTTTGAACAAATTTCAATTCAAAATATCAACTAAAATTTATTGCATTAGGTTGATTTTTTTCAAATCTGAGAGTAAAATTCTCTTGATTTGAAAGCTTTGAAAAAGTAAGGTTGTAGAATTTTGCATGTTAATTTTGCCGTTTCTGTCCAAAACAAAAGCTGAAACTAACTCTTTATTTTCAACATTTTTTTTTCTAGGCAGCTGAACAACTGAACAGATTGGATTGTTTTGATTACGTCATAACCGCACTGCAAGGAGAATCAAGACTGCCCGTTTTTTAGAGAAACATATATATATTTTAATTTTTGTGATTTTTCTTACACGCTATGTAGAAAAAAAATAGATTTTGAATAGCATGTTTGTAATTGGACTAATACCACTCAGCTCAATCAGAATAATATCTAAGACGGTGATATTTCCGCATACTCTATAATAGCACGAATAATGTTGCAACTTAATTATCACAAATTGGCCACATTGACATTATTGTGTCAATTATCTGCCAAAAAACCAGTTGTTTTAGTTACAAGAAGTGGTTCAGATTTAAACCTAGTAATATTTTCTTTACAAACATTAAAGTACTTTTTATGAAAACTTAATCGAATATCATTTAGCAAAAAATGTTTTGTTTGAGTTTTTTTAGCGAAGCCAGAGTTTAAAAGCCGAGTGCCATCAACGTGTGCTCTAGACTACTTTGCTTTCAAACAACCGGTAAATGAAAATCTCAAAGGGACGCTCATGCTATATATCGAGGTTTTTCTATTATATACGTTACTCTATTCAGAGCAATATCACAAAACCCGTTGCTCCCTCGGGAGATCAATCCTTCGATCTGCATTGGCCCACCTGGGTGTGCTCTACACAATACTAACCTGCCAGAAGTCTGTCTAAGCTGCTCGTTATCAATAACTACTTGAGAATTATGAAAGGGAAGTCGGAAAATTCATGCTTTTGCCCTGATACGAGCAGTCTTGTTTTTACATCCGCTCGCCTACAATTGTAACTGACTACAATCAATTATGATTGATGATAAAAAACTAGCCATGCTCAGAAATTCATAATAAATGTAAAAATTATCATAAATTACGAGCAATTTTGTTTCTTTTCTAGTGGATAATTTTATGTCATAAAAAAGGGGCTTGTTCCAGTTTTGTCATCTCTGATACTGAGACAAAAACTTAATTGAAAGCTTACTCTTTTAGTTGATTGTAAATCAGCGAATTCTTTAAAAATTTAGCTTATTTCAACATGGAATATACTAGATAGCAATTTAGTCAACTTGATTTGCCTGCGCTCCGGGATAATTTTACCAAACGGCTCCAGGGCCAACTTTCGTGGGTTGAGACAATTCTTGAAATTTTTTTCATTTGTACTTTTTAGTATTCCCATTTGCATTTAAACTGTGGAATATGAAGTCGGTAAATATTTGATTGTTGACTCAAATTTTTAGCACAGGCAGGGGCAGATCCAAGATTTTCTCGATTGGGTGGATTTTCAAAAAAGTTACGAAATCGTAGTCGATCTTTTTTGTAGGTCGACCAAATTGATTTTCCATTTCTACAAAATCACAATAACGACCCTATTTTTAACAAACTTTATGCGCCGTTCAACAAACGGCTAATTGCTATTGGTGCTAATAGCACTTTTTATTTTAAATAATCAGGGAATCGATAAGCCAAAAATGAATGTCTGAAAATTTTGAAAAAGGGAACCTTTGGGTTGTCCGGGGGTCAAATAAATGAAAAAGAAAGTTTCTGCACAGCCCAGCCTTTGCCCCTAAATCTACTATTGAGTAGTGGTATGAATCTACAGATATTCTAATCAAAAAAGTGTATAGGCCATAGGTAAATAAATATCGATAAGAACTAGGGGATGAAATAAGAACTATACGACAATGTGACAAATTTACGACAACTCTAGTTTACTGCGAAAATGTCAACCAATGTTTTGGAACCTGATCTAAACTATATTTTATGATTGGATATATTAAATATTTTACCAATGTAAAGTATTTAATATTAACCAATCATGATCCATCTAACTAACAACCCACTTATTTGTAAGTGCTGAAGTTACTTGTAATTTCAGCACCAGAGAGATTTGAATTTAACTTAGAAATTAGTTGGACTCTCCCGAGCACTTCAGCAGCCGCAATAAACCAGTATACCCTAGATCTATTGAGCCTAGCAGAGACTAGTTAAACAACCTGAGACTAGATAGTATAAGAGTAAGATTAGGATCGGTATTAGACTAAGAAGTTGCACGAATCTATCCGGCCGAAAATAAGATAGCGTGACGAGCAGACGGTGTACCCTATCCGAAATTACTCTATGAGTTATACCAATCGGACCTTAACTCATCTGGTGCGACCATAAGTCTCGAACAAGACCTTACTAGATTAGAATTAACCAAAAATAGATTAGAAATTAGACAAAAACATTTACAAAATGTTATACGACAATAATTTAATTGAAATGTCTCTCCGACTCAATAGATCAGAGCCAATATTCCGAACCATAACAGAACTACCCGGAATTGGAAGAAGACCTCGAACCAAAGACGACATACGACAAAGTAGAAACTTGCCGTATAGTTATATGATAGTTCGGCAAAAGCCAGAACAAACTTTTATATTTCGAATACTACTTGCAATGAATTTAGATTTCCATTTGCAAACATAAAACCTTGAAGTTACTCTTCAAAATCATTTCAGGCGCTAAACAAAATCAATATTATACAATAACGATTGATAAAAAGATCTAAGATCGTTTTCCTAAAACTCTGCAGTATTATACAAAACATGTTTGAAAAATATTTATTGGAAAATAAAAATAAAAATTAGTAGCATGACAATAAATGGTTAGTAATCATAAATCATCCTGTTGTTCCAGCTTCATCACCTAAAACATAACAGCAATCATCAACTCACTAACATCATAAAACACTAAATCTTTCCTTTACACAAATTTAAAACTTTATTAAAACTTAAAGTCACTTAATTTAAAATCAGATCATCAAGGCTTATCCTTGGATCTTAAATCATTTTCTACTTAATTAAATTTCAAACTTGATCATCAAGGCTTATCCTTGGATCAAACAGAACAACTTTGTTCTCCCCCACCCACTTAATTAGTGTCTAACGACCTCAAACGTCGATTCACTACCCAACCCTTTCTAAAGACCCAAGACTAATAGAAATTTTTAAACAAAACTAATCATTCAAATTAGGATAAATAGTGAAGAACTTCGGTTATTCATCCTTCACTTGACCCCCCCTCTTACCAGACCCAGGATAAATCTTAGACTTAGTAAGTTTAAAATAGTATCTAACGAACTACTCGCGTTCTAATTATACCTGAACCTTGTGGATCGATTTACTATTCTCCAACCCTTGAACACAATCACTACCCCTAAGTAAGATTAAGTAAGTTAACACCTTAGCTTATACTAGTCACGAGAAAGTAAAAATCATTCTTCGGAATCGATATACTTTTCTCTCCAACCCTGAACAAATAGACCCAGGTTAAGCTAACCAAAAAATCGTAAGAACTAACAGTTTAGGAAAATAGAAATCATTTAACAACCCTTTGCATCCGTCATTCTAAACCTTATGTCATTTAAAAACCTAGGAAATAAACAAACAATCGTTTTACACAATTGTGAAATAGATAACAAAAAATACGACCTTGTAATCACACCTCATACACAAACAGTTGGATACATTCGAACAAAACGACAAACACTAAAGAGGAAAATAATAACTAAACAAAGACAAATAACACGAAAAAGATTTTCAAAAAATCGAAACGCATTTTCAGAATCAGAAACCAACAGTTTAGACGAACTTTACAAACTAAAAGAATCAATAGATAAAAATTACCCACTTCACGATCAATTATATTTTTCTGACTCAGAAACAACTTCAAATTCATCACAAAGAGGAAAAAGAAGAATAAAAAAACAGTACAAACACAAACCAGTACATCTATACAATTGGAATCAACCAATTCGACACATTAATAATTACATATTAACAGTCATCGAACGAAAAAATGAGCTCAACGCACACTCCAGGTGAAGAAACTCCAGATGATGATGAAATCTTTCCTTTTATAGTAGATGCAGATACCGATAGAGGACAACACATATTTTGTCAAAATTTACTCGTAAATTTATTTGAACCCGGAATTAGTCCATGTAAAACAGAGTTCCCCGATGTAAAAATCAAAAGACAAATCATAGATCACTATCTAAAAGATATATGCAACATAACACAACAGTATGGAATCTACTCTATAGAATTCACTTCCCCAAACCATAATAATAGAACATATACTATTCAAACAGACGATCTTGATTTAGAATTTTCAAAAGTTTTTTCAGAATATATAAAAAGCATCCAATACCATAACTCACAAAGAGCAAACTCCATTTTCACCAATGAAGTTTTCGCAATAATATATAGTTATATTTCGATATTAGAAAATGAACTCCCATTAACAAATGTCTCACCGACAGAAACATCTAAACATTTAAGAGTACGACATGAAATCACACTACTCTCTAGTTATTTAAACATCATTAAAGAAAATTTCACGAAAGACGACGTTTCACAACATACCAAACACGATTTACAAAAAATCTTGGCATGGTTCATAATAGATTATTTCACACATAATATTGATTTAATTGCACAAGCAAGAAAAAATTTTAGACCCCAAAACTCGAACGATGATACCGCTATCACAGAACAATCAGATTATGTTTGGGACCCCGAATGGTCTCATCCCGCATTTATAAGCTTCCCACAATCAATCTCAAGTCAAGCAATAAGTACGATATCTTACATAAGAGACTATGTAAGAGTAATACCATTAACAATTGATGCAACACCATTAAACTATAATACATTTTTACCCGATACACAAAATAATAGTTTAAACTCTACAGTCATACACAACGAAAACCTCAATGGAACTAGGAATCTTACTCAACAAGATATCCAGACACCATCACACTTCATAAATGAAGAAATTGTACACACAACAACTACACAACAAAGTATTTCACCAATACGCCCAAATTTAACAACACCAAGAAATACAAATCCTTCACAAACACAGGTAACCTTACAATCAACCGTTAAACCTTCGGTTGCCCCTAAATATTCACATATGGATTACCAAACATACAGACCCATGACAATACCATCAAAAACACGCAAAACATTCACTAGAAACAACTTTGCAGACCATAATTATAATTATACACATCCGTCAAAAACAAATTATCAACCACAAAGGAATTTTAATCAATATACAAAACCTCGAAACTGGGATAACCCAACGGCCCAATATAATTCCAAAAATTTTCAACCAAATCCTCCACAGGATCGCAGTGAAAATTACCCATTTTTTCAACAAAATAAAAGTAAAAAACAAACATCTTACCAAATGGATTATTTATCCTCAGATGATGATTTCTTACAACCAGATATATTTGCACCAAATACTCAAGAATATCGTAGACAAGGAATACAGAAAACACGTACAAATCATAGGAATTTTTCTCCACAACCGATAGATGCACAACATCAACAACCAATTCAACAACAAAATCCAATTAATACACAATCTTTTCAACCAATTCAACAACAAAATCCAATGACTGCACACTCGTATCAACCATCACAAATGCAAAACGAAATACCACTCCCATATTATCTTCAACAACATGAAATAACAAGAAACCAACTTTCAAATTTTTCTCAAATGCCAAATGCAGCAGAATCATTACAAATGACAATGAATCCATACCTTATGGGTGGATCATCAATAACATCAAACAAACCTTTAATGGTTTTCACAGGAACAGACCCTGAATATTCTGTAGAAGATTATTTAAATGCAGTAACAGCAAACCTGATTTTAAACATTGGACCTGAACCAATTAATACGCCACTACATCAAAACTGGATACATCGACGCACAGCGTTGATACAAACAACCTTAGATGGCGCAGCCCAAAAATGGTTTTCAGTACTACCTCTAGAAATAAAATCAAACTGGAAAAGATTTACACAAGAATTTTCAAAAATGTTTGACTCCGAAAGAAACAAACAACAACAAAGAGTTTTATGTAATGAAATTCGCAGATTACCAAACGAAACCATCAAGCAAATAGCAGTACGAATCGAAACACTAGTTCGAAAAGCATACTCACTAAATACACATGACTATAAAAACACAAAGATGACAGAAATCTTAATGATGACCTTAACACCACAATTAAGGAAAATAGCAATAAAAAAGAGAGCATCCCATCCTTCTTCAATTCGAGAACCCGATTTAGATTTTCGAAAACTAGTAGACAAATTAGAACAAGCAGAAATCACGATGAAACTAGAAGAAACGGAAAATCTGAAATTACAATACGTTAACAAAATTGAAACGACTCCCACTAATATTAATAATATACAGGAATCAGAGACAGACCTCGTTGAAAAAATCACTGAAATACTCAATATTTATGAAAAGAACCCAAACTTCAAAGGCAAACCATCTTTCAAAAAATGGTGTAATTATTGCCGACGATACGGACATAGTATTTCCGAATGTAGACAAAAACAGCAAGACAATCAAAATAAACCTCAAAAATACAAAGAACCAAATAAATCATTCTATCAATACATGAAAAAAGATCAAAATCTACCAAACAAAAATGTATACAGCAACAACAGTTCAGGAAAGCCACTTCCGAACAATACAAGTTATGCAAGAAATCAATCCCCATATAACTCAAGTTATAGAGGAAGATCACCAGAACGAAGAAATACACAAAATTCATCACAAAATCACTACAATAGACCAAATAGTAGAAATAACTACTCCAGATCAAATTCAAATACACAACGATTTGTTTCTAGATCTAATTCCCAATCAAGAAATAACTACTATCCAAACAACCAATCACGAAATTCATCATACAATAGGAATAGAAACTACTCCTATAACAGAAATAGAAGTTATTCAAACAACCGAAACCAGAATTACCCGAACAATCGATCAAGGAATAACTCATATAATAGATCGAACTATAACAGACCAAACAATAATTACCAAAACAGATCGCGAAATAATTCACAAAATCGACACCCAAGTTATAATAATCGTTATAGAAATTATTCCCAATCACCACACCGAAATAATAATCACTATAATAACTCTAATAATCGTCACAGAAGTAGTACACCTAAACATCAAAGACAAATCAATCAAGTACAAGCTAACCCAGAAACAACATCAGACCCCCCAGGTATTGATGACACAGTAACTAATACGTTACAACTCAATCAAATAAACTGTACATCATCAGATTCAGAAAGTGATACTGAAAACACTCTTGCTATCAATATGATAAAAGTCGAAAATGACTATGAATCTGTCATATATGAACAACCCTTTCCATCACATATATATGAAAATCAATCAGAATTTCTTCAAAATTATTACACTACACCCATAAATTCCACACCAACAACGCAAGAAACAAATGAGATTAACACTACAAATCAAACCAATAAAAACACCAAAACAAAATGCTTGAATACAAACCACATTTATCAAAATATACAAAAAGAACAACCCAAAGAAAAAATTTGGACAATACCATTTCTCTTAGAAAGCCCAAGAAATAAAGAATTTCAACCACCAGACCTTGAAATAGATTTTTTAATTGATTCAGGAGCAGAATCAAACATAATAAACATTCCCACATGGAATGAAATAAAAACTTTACATCCAAAGCTAACACCTCTTGAAACCTCCAGTAAGCTAGCAACAGCACAAGGATCAACATTGATAAACTACGGAAAAATCCAATTATTTCTCCTCCCTACCAGAACAATGGAGCAAAGTAAAATTCTAAACAAGCCATTTAAACAAATATTCCATATCACTGATATTAAATATAATATCATTGGAATACCATTTATTTCAAAGTATATACCAACAATTAACATACTAAATAGTAAAATATTAATCAAAGATAAATATACAAAAACAAAAGAAACATCCCTAACATTTTTTCAAAGATTAAATAAACAACCACCATTCTTTTCAAAATTCTATCCAATATATAACCAACAAAGAAAACACCTGAAACCACTATCAGGAAACATCTATAATTTTTCAATCAAACAAGTTCACCAATATGATAAAGAACAAAACAAACAAAAATTTTATATGTCAGATTTTGAATTCAAACCTATTCATAAATTTTTCAAAATCACAATCTCTTCAATAAAATATTTGAAAAATTCGAATTCAGATATTATTTCCTTACATGTTTATAACAACACACCTTACCAAGTAACATTACCTTTAGGACTTTTAGGATATTGTGAAACCAACGCTACAATATCACCAATACACGAAAAAGCCTATCGCGTAAATAATATACTCCAATTACTAGATATTTGCCAATCTACAATTCTTAATGAAGAATTATCTATAAATAATATAATAAGTAACGAAAACAGAAATACGGATTATTTCACAAAAACTCCATATTTCAAACCTACATTCAATATAAGTAACTACACAGAGGACCAACAGAAATTTTTAACAATGTTTAATTTCCAACATTCACAAATAACACAAGACGAATTTGAAAAGTTAGCCAAACAGCTAATTAAATATTCATCAGTCTATGCAACATCAAAATTCGATGTTGGCAAAATCAGTTCATCACTACATCTCCCATTAAAACCAGACGCAGTTTTCAAAAAACAGAGAGCAAGTAAAGTACCAATTCACTTACATGATAAAGTAAACAGATTACTCGATATTTTAGAACAGTACAATATTATATCACCAGTTAATAAAGAAGAACAACCAAAAGGCAACACATTCATCAACCCCGTTATCATTCTAGCTAAAGGAGAATCATTAAAAATCGTTCTCGATGCTAGATACCTCAATTCACTTATAGACGAATCAAAATGTAATTGGCCCATTGAACCAATACAAGTTATTTTAACAAAAATAAACGGCAAATACTTTACAACCGCCGATATGAATAGTGCATACAATCAAATGCCACTAGATGAACAATCACGACGTTTAACACAATTTGTTATCGGAAACCAACAATATGAATTCAACCGCTTATTCTATGGAATATCCATAGGACCAGCAGCATTTTCAGCTTTTATGAGCAAAATTTTTAGACCACTGATACTCAAGAAAAACGCAATCACCTATTTAGACGATGTTTTTATGCAATCACAAACAAAAGACGAAATGTTCAATGTTTTAGAAAAATATCACCAAATACTTCAGAACGAAAATCTGAAGGCCGCCCCCGATAAATCACACTTCTTTTTGACAAGAGTTAAATTCTTAGGACATAACATAGAAAGAAAAACAATCACTCCACTGAAATCACGCATTGGCGCTATTCAAAAACTTCAACCACCAACAAATAAAAAGAAAATCCAAGAATTCCTTGGAATGTTAAACTTTTTAAGTAAATATGTTTATAAAATGCAATTATATCTACGACCATTTTACAACATCCTTAGACAACAAAATAATTTTGAATGGAATACAGAACATCAAACACGATTCGATGAAATAAAGAAACTTTTAACTGAACAAATTTCAAACACAATTCCAGATCCTGATCAACCATTTTATGCAATGTGCGATGCTTCGAACTTTGGCATCGGTGCAGCACTATTACAATCACATAATGGTACAAATAAAATGAACCTCATATCAGCAAATTCTCGATTATTCACTCAAGCAGAGCTACGACTCTCAACTCTAATGAGAGAATGTACAGCCATAATATATACACTGACAGAATATGAATTTCTGATACTTGGATCAAAACATCCAACAGTTCTATTCACAGACCATAAACCAATCATCTTTCTCTTTACACAAAAATCTAACCCAAACCACCGAGTTTACAGATTTCAACTAATTCTAATGAAATTTCCAAACTTACATATAGTTTGGACTGCAGGAAAAAATCTTGCATTACCAGACACCTTAAGTCGAAATACACCACCTGAATTACTTACACGAAAAACAACAGTTGAAATACCCAAAAACATAAAATTCTACCTTGCAGAAAACGAAACATCACCCCGATTAGAATGCAAATATGCAGTTAAAACTGATATTGAACAATCACAAATAAATAATTTACAACATTTCCCACTTTATTTAGATTGTCAAAATAATCATTATGAAGTTGATTTACTTGGAACATCAACTTTCAAACCAATCCCATATTCTCAATGGATAAAAAATAACACCCAACAAAAACGAACAAAACAACACCTGCCTAAGAAAAACCATTTTCCACTAATTGAAAAAGAAGATTTAACTGATAAAATAAATTTATCAGGACCACAAACAAATGATTCAAAATACACAATAAATCAAGTTTTTGACCTTCACGACCCACTTGATACAATACCCTTATCTACATTAGAAATCGAAAACATTTTTCTCCCCCCAACAGAAACAATTACAATTTCAACACTGAAACAATATCAAAACCTTGACCCAGTAATTCGACAACTGAAATCATGGCACAAATATAAAACTAAACCTATCAAAGCAGATTCAACCATTTTAGGAAATAAAACACTCCTCCGATATTTTCGAAAATTCAATAATACAACAATTAACGAAAACACAGACCTTCTAGAATACAAATTAAATGAATCTACAGTTCCATGTCTCCCTTTAAGTATGATTCTTATAGCTTTTAATATTTCACATACACAAAATATTAAAGGACACTCTGGATCAGAGAAAACATATTCAAATTTTATACAAAACTTTTATTTCCCAAATGCACCAATTTGGATAAAAGTACTATGCAATGACTGTATAGTATGTCAACTAAATAAACCTTACCCAAATCAAAAACAAATAGCACAAAAACAAGATTTTAAAGGACAAAGTTTGTACTTTAATCATCGTATCTCATTTGATACTAAAGGACCAATTTCACCCTCATCAGAAGGAAACTCCTACATTATGGTAATTGTTGACGCATTCACACACTATGTAGCACTTAACCCAGTACCACATTGTAATGCTTATTACGCATATACAACACTTTATGAACACTGGATAGCAAAATTTGGACTACCAGAAATTTTAGTCACAGACAATGGTACAGAATTCATAAATAATGAAATAATAACACTATGTCATTTATACAACATTAAACACAAACCACGTACATCTCATGCACCTTGGACAAACGGCTTAGTCGAAGGTATGAACCGTTCACTACAAGAATATCTTAGATGTATCATCAACGGAAATGATACAAAATATACCGAATGGTCAGCAGATGTAAAATTATTTCCCTTAGCATATAATTCACAAATAACGACAACTTTAGGAATGTCACCATACGAAATGGTTTTTAACCAAAAGCCACGCAAACCAATAATGTTTACAGCAAATTCTCATAAAAACGCACAAGGTTATTGTCAACCAAATAAAGACTCAATTTGTTATAACCTACCTTTACATACACACGATGAAGATCATTTTCATCACCCACAAATTCTTAAATTAGCCTCCGGTACACACACCGAATGGATTTTAAATAGAGATAAGAAACACAATGAAATTTACCAAAAAATAACGAAAAAGTTATTACAAAGACAAAACATAAATGAACAAATCAATTCACGTTTTACACCAGCTTCCGATTTAAAAATTGGAACATTTGTTTTAATACCTAATTTTAATACTCAAAAAGGAATTTCTAAAAAATTACAACCCCTCCGAAAAGGACCCTACCAAATAATTGCAAAACCCACTGATGTCACATATAAAATTACCGACTCAAACAAAAAAGAAATCGTTCAACATCGAAACAACCTATTACCTTATTACCCAAAAGAATACGCACTCCGCGAATTAACTCAATTATATTCTTTCACAGGATTAAAAATCATTCAAAATGAACCACATCTGAAAAACACAGAACAAAATGATAACCCCACCGAAAATCAAAACACAAAACCAACCGCCACCAAAAACAATACACAAAACCATAAAGAATCCCCAAAACAAAGAAAAAATAGAAAAATGACAGAACAAATAATACCCCAAGAAGAAATAGACAAATCTGAACATAGAAAAACAACAAGACTCCGAAATCAACCACGTAAAAACTACAAAATGTTCATCCCCCAATCTAAAATATTAAAGAAAGTAGAATTTAAAAAGTAATTTTAAGATTTTATACTTCACAATCTTGAAACCTCCGTAACATTTTTCATTTCAATTTTTTAAAATAACATGCTCACAAGTACGCAATAATTCTAGTTCAAAATAGACCAATAGAATTCATCCAATCCGCCACTTTCTCTAACTCAAACTAAGATCAATTAGACGAATAATCTAGAACTCCAGGCACATCTCTAACTATAACTTTACAACCTCCAGGTCAAAAATAAGCAAACCACTCCAACTTGACAACTAAAATAAATATCACCATAATACCGTACCCCTCCCTTATCTAATAACCCAAAGATCAACAATATTTCCCCAACTCAGACCACGAATACCCCCAAAACAAATTTGATAACTTAGCCTAAAGTAACAAAATGAAGATTTTAATTAGCCTAAAGTATAAAAATCTCACCATACCCCGGATCATTTGACAAACAAAAATAAAGAAAAAGACGACCTCCCAGTCACCATGAAAATTGCCCCCAACAATTTTTTACAAAACTCAACCCACTTGTCAAAAAACTAATAAATAATTCGACCACACTAGAAAATCGCCTCAAACAGCAAAAAATATTTGACCAAGAGATCATTTCTTAAATGCTCTTCTCTCAAACAGTTGCTCAAATACTTATAAATTTTAAACATTTTTTTTCAATACTTGAAGCCTTTATAATATTTCTTTTTGATATACTTGAATCTTTTCTAATAATCCTAATCATTTTTTGTAACATTTTTTTAATTTTCTATACAATACTCGAACTATTCCTCCAACTTTCCAAAACCCTTGAATATATCCACAGGTACGATTTTAACAACTTGTCTAAATGATACGAACAATTTTCAGTAGAACCGATATTTTTTTATTATTTGTAATTTTCATAGCATTCTTATCATCCCTCATTTTGACCATCTGTAAATGTATAAAGAAAGCAATCCTCACATTTGCCCTAGCAA
The DNA here is from genome assembly GCF_963678635.1 of Symsagittifera roscoffensis. Classification (NCBI taxonomy): domain Eukaryota; kingdom Metazoa; phylum Xenacoelomorpha; order Acoela; family Convolutidae; genus Symsagittifera; species Symsagittifera roscoffensis. The sequence continues at coordinate 8,289 of NW_026971639.1, read as the reverse complement.
CAGTCCTTCTAATTCTTTTTTTGGAAGAATATTATAATAAACACAAAATTTCTCACTAAAGTAACAATTCAAAAATCCATCAAAAATTGCTACCCAACAGTCACAAAATCAGTCTTCACCGACATCATCCCAAGATAATCCAACACCACCTTCAACTACTCAAAATCCTCAAACATCTACACGAATTTCTTTTCAAGACAATCCATACACTTTTGAAGAACGGCACGCTCGTTTATCAGAACCACTAGAACCAGTTCAACGACAAGCACCTCTAAGCGAACCAACATATAACCTATACCCAACACTACCACAAGAACTAAATAGAATAAGAAATCCTAGTCAAAACCAAAACACAACAGAAATAAATAGACAAATTATACATCCTCGACGAAATAGAAATTTTCAAACGCCCCGAGTTCATTTTGATATACCTCAATCCCCATCACAAACCACTCCAGAAAACACCACTGGTATCACACCAGAAACTCCTACACTTTTTTCACAACGTAGCACCTCAAGCTTACCATCAGATTACTTAGGTTCAACACCAACATCTGAACAAATACGTGAAAATCCTTTTAACCCCCCAAACCTAACATCACGACTGCCATATTGGACTACACATTCATTTACACAAGGTGAACCAAATTTAGTCAATGACCCCATAGATATTTCTACGGATACAACAACATCCTCATCACTTCCAGAAACATTATCACTACCATCAACACCATCAATAAGCCAGTTTTCACCACCACCCTTTAACTTAAATTTTCCAAATAATCTCGACGCCAGATATCGAGAACAATCATCAATAAATATTCCTTTAAGATTAGATTGGAATACATTCACAGCACCTCCACCATTATTTGGACAACATCAAGAAAGTAACCGCCTTCATAACTGGGCACTTAATAGATTACAATATCGCCAAGATATTCACAACGATATCCGTGATCACAATATTCAAATACTCCAACAAAACAGTTTACAATTAAAGTTTGAAATCACAGTTAAATTAAACAATATTACACAACATCCCTACCCATTAAATCCACCTAACATAACAGCTCAATCACTACCACCACCGTTTATAACTACTGAAGTAATATATAAATACGACAGATACACCAAAAACACAATTGGTTACATTACATTTTATAACCCATACTCAGGATTATCATACACATGTATATTCTAAAATTATTAATTTTTCTCCAACTCCCTTTTCTAGTAACCTCAAATCAAAACATAAACCCTTCCCCTCGTACAGGACCACAAGATTTATTAGTAACACATTACGATTGCGAAGAAAATGAACAAAAAACATTACACAAATATGCAATAAATCAAGTATCACAATGTGAAACAGAACCACAAGCTATAGAAACCACAGATATAATAGCAACACTCTATTCAAAAGCCCGAGCAACAACAGTTACAGGTTATAAATTCACAGCGACCTTTTCCGAAAAGAAAGTACATTGTTCACAAGTCTCGAACGGAAACAAAAACCGACTTGACCATGAATCATTCTATCAAAGTAATATAGAACGTCTTTTACATCTCAATCCCGACGATTGTAAAAATGAATTACTTAGACTAAACATCACACAAAATAAAAATTCCCAAAGAAAATTAGTTAATTTTCAAGTTTTTTCAGACTCTGTACACCAATCACAACTTGAAAGACACCAAGGACATATAAAACTAGACGAAAAATACCCGTATAACGGCGCACACGGACGATTAACCTATGACCTACATGATAAACATTGGATACCACACATTGGTATAAATAACCCATCAAACTGCAAAGCAGACACAAAAAATAAAGGATACCAAGAAATCATGTTTTTCGATTGGAAAATACAACTCGAAAAAATACAACTCACACGAGATTTATCTGATAATACAATGATCTATCAAGGAATCCGACTACCTTGTAAAAATGATCAAGGATATTGCGACCCTACAACAAGAACACAAGCAACAATTGTTTGGTTCCCCGAAGATACATGTACAACATTTCAAGTAGCAAAAATACACGCTCGTATGATAAAATTTCACGAAAAATATTTCATACAATCAATTCCTTATGAACAAGTCCATCCATCACGCAAACTAAGTTCCGATTTTAGAAACATAGACAATATAGAAAATAAATTGACACGATTTCAAATATATCAAGAAACAGAACTTGCATGTAAATACAGGAATCCACTTCACAGAACACAATACTCTGAAATATTAGTTGAATACGAAAAAGGATTCGACATGACCACTGGAAAAGTAAAAATCGACCCATATGCCACAGGTCATCCTCTAAACGAAGGAACATCCTATATACCAGTTAATTTTGAAAAAAGCAACGGACAACCTGGTGGACATCTAAAACCTTATGACACCAGAAGCACACGCTTACAAGAATTATCACTAATGAATACTACATATTTCGGTAATATCCACTATGATATTCATTTGGATATGAAACTAGACTATACAATTAGCCGCATTTTTCAAGAAATGTCACTCTCCGAATTAGAAACACTACACCAACTATGCGAATTAGAACGAACACAAATATTACAATCACTTGCACTAGCAGTATTAAAAATACCCTACGCAGGATACTTATTATCAGGAAATAGATCAAATTTTTTAGACTACGAAGGAAACATCTTATGGTTTTATACTTGTACTAAAAAAGTATCACCACTATACGTTTTTGAAGATAAACGATGTTATAAAAGAATCCCTATCTTTTATAAGAATAAAGTACATTTCGTGGATACATTTTCACGAAGAACCTATTTCTGGGATACCGCAGTCCCATGTGGATCAGAAAATAGCCACAATGTAGTACAACTAAACCCTGATGAAAATAAATATTATCTTCTCACTCCATATCCCACATTAATGCAATCACTCAAAAAATTTTCACCAGAAAGCATTCGCGCTATCGCTCGAAACCCAAATATAGACTTACAATCAATAGGAATCTATTCAAAATCAGATATTCAACATCACATTAGAACACAACAATTCCAAGATTTATTAACACAAATGGACACTATACAAAGACAATCAATTGACCAAAACTTACGCAAACTTGCAGAAACCGCAGGATTTGCCGATATCTACACGCAAGACTATAGCGGATATTTTAAAGACATTAAAGATTATATATATCTAAACGGCTAAAAATACCGTCCCCAAGATATATCACCAATCAACATTTTTAGCTTTGTTACACTCAAAAATGAAATCCTTGATTTTCTAGGATGGCCCTACTACATCTTAGAAAAATTGACTATTTTATACGCAATGTTTAACTTTATTGGATTTCTTTTCTCACTCTTAAAAGGAATCTACAATACATGTGCTATACACACACAAGTAAACAGACAAGCAAGCGTAGCACGCATACTCTTTGCAGGATTTTTTGGAATTTTTTCCACATCTATAAACAAAATTCTTTTAGACGCACAAATAAAAGAATATAACACAAAAATAACAACACGACAAAATACATACGACGAAGAACATAACAATGTAGACATAACGCCAACGGCACCACAATTACCACCCTTACCAAATAACCATCCACTATCCCTAGTCCCACGAAATTTTCGAAATTTAGCCATCACACATAACCCAAATTTTCGACTCACCACATCACAAAGTCCCATTCAACATATAATGACACACCAGCCACAAGATGATAATACTTATGAACAAATTATTGAACAACCCCATACCACCGCTTTTCAGTCTCAAAATAATCATTTTTTTAGCCCACGATGAGCCGCCAACTTGGATCACTACACCGATCAAATTCCCACCCAACCAATCTTACCTCTCCAATCCCAATAATACCACTTTTTGCTTTTCCGCCACCCGATTTTCCATCTAGCAATGTAACATCAGGCATGAATTCCGACACTAACTCACATATTTCAGTTTTATACTCCATCTCACAGCTAAATAACCCGAATATTGAAACCCCCGATGAATTTGCCGACTCAGAACCATCCCCATCCAATAATTTTCATAACTCTTCTAATTTTTCTCAACCCCCTTTTCAACCCATATTATCCAATAACCCTGACCCAATCACTCCCACACCCTCTTATGCTTCCCAAGTTACCCCAACCTACTCCTCATACCATTCTGACCAATCATCTCATTCTCCAGACACCCCCAGAATCTCCCCAGAGCTAGATAATTTTATTACCCTCCAACAACAACCCTACCATCTAAACACCCCGACCATAAACCAAATTTCCTCCACTACAAATTCATCCAATCCCCCTACACCCTCTTCAAATTATACTGAATCATTAACACCATCATGCACATCCACTATATCTTCACTAAACACTAACAGAGCTTACCGCACTTTTAAAAGAAAATTCCCCAACCATCCTTTCCCAGCAAAACCAGGAACAGCCCGTGAATACATCAACCACCCCCAGCATACTAACACTAAAGAATTTTTAGCTATCACTTTACCCTCGTTTCCACAATACACCTTAAACACCCCTCACGACGCTAACGAAACACGCAACTTTGTAGATGAATACGTTTTAATGCCCACTCTCTCTTGGACCTCATACTATCATTTCACTAACCCTCTTTGCTTACCTTTATCCAACACTTCCATCGATATAGAACGAAACAAAGACATGCTATATCGACTAACTACACCACTAACCGCTAGACAGTTTACTTACGTTGGATATAAAAAATCACTAAAAATACACACTGCACCTAGAGCTAATGAATATACACTAGAATACTACGATCACAACATCATTAGAGCTAACCAAGATCAATTCTTAGACGACGATCGCTTCGCTAATCCACAAATCACCGAGAAATTTTTCATCAAGACACCATATGTATTTACACTAAACATCTTCGACCGAAAGTTTGATCACATTATTTCAGAAGCACTAACAAACACACAAGCATACGAAAGTTTTAAAGAACGCTTCCAAATCTTTTCACTAACCTTTCATTTCCTTGCACCACACGAAAGAGATTTGCACTGCTCACATGATATTATGTTGCGCACTAAACAAACACATACATACAGTTACTATCGTTTCATCCAAAATCACTTTGACCTCCACACACCCTCTAGACAACCACACCATCGTTTTCAATTCATCAATTCAAAATACACTTCACCGTATTTCCTAAATTTCACATATTGTATTAAAGACACTAACCTCCATGGTATTCTTCGTAATTATGACCCCATAACCCAAATGTACATTTTCTGCCCCATCACCAAGACCTTCAACGCCGAAGAATCCCGACCCTTCCTTATCCCGCACGAGTTTGTACAGCCTATAGAAATCCCAATTTTAGAATTCATCCACAACACGAAATTTAACCACAAATTATATAACTTAATCCAAAACACACCTTATGAGTTTGCAGTAGGCACTGAAGAACTAACCACTATTAAGGCACTTCAATTGCTTTGGCCACTACTTCAGACTAAAAATATCATCCGCATTCTAGCTAAACTACTAACAACTTCAGAACTAATTCACGACATCTTCCCCCACGGTTTTTTCCCCGACGACTAACAGGTAAGTATGAATTAAATGATATCACTAACTAATTAAAATATTAAAAACTCACCATTCTTTATTCATGTTTTCTTTAGATTTTTAGCCTTCATCCTAGACCATCTGAAAAATTCACAAAAGAAAAATAAAAAATAGCAAACTTCTTCAAAACTGTTTAAGACCCTATTAAACTTTTGCACCAACAATTAAATAAATATAGTACCAATGCAGTAAATTAATTTATAAATTTTCCCCCAACAGCAGTAAATCTAATTATGATGAAAATTTGTATCTTAAAATTCCCCCATAACTAGCAGTAAATTTCCAAATTCTATGCAGTAAATTAATAAAATGCAATTGCAGTACTAACCTTTTGATATTTTTATTCATTTGCACAGAAATTCTATCCACACTCGCACAGCTCGCCCACGAAGAATTGTTTAAAATAATGAATTTCAGTTTCAAGTTTTCACACTCAACAACTCTAACATACAATAACATGTTTCAAACTTTCCTTTAACCCGGTTGGAAAGGAATCATATACTAAACAAAACTAACCAACGCAGCTTACTAAATACCACAAATCATAGAATAACAGCATGACTAAGAAAAGGAAACCAACGGTACCCAAACCGGATTAACCCAGTTTTCAACTGGATAATTTATTCTTTTGAAGACTATTATAAAGTCTTAGAAAGAAATAATAAAACACAAAAAAGTCGAAAGACAAACCCATACCACAAACAATTTGCTTTTTGGAAAAAGTACATAACCAACAAGACATAAGTAAAACCACAACAAACCCAACATAAAACGTTGTCACATAACAGGACCCCTCACAAACACCGCATGAAATCATACTCCCACTCCTGGCCTAACCCACCAGGAAAGGACGTCCTGAGCATGCTCTATAGCCGGCCTAACCCACCGCGCTACATCCACGCTTTGTGACCACACCTTTATTTTTAATAAGAGCTACTCAAGGGTGAGTAACTCTTCAAAATAACCGAACTAAAACAAAAAGCTTTTGTGAAAACAACTAACTAAAATCATGATTAAAAAATATTAAACTAATAAAAGTTTTATAAAATGTAAAATCACATGATGCAATATATAGATCAGAATACAACACCAAGGACGAACATCAAAAGACAAGACGACCTCACTACACTCGAGAGAGAATGACCAACTACAATCGATATGCCGCTCACAATCACAACTCAAAGGATTTAGAGTACGACTTGACTTCGCAGAAAAGGACTTCATTGAACTAGACCAATGACCACCTCGATGTTCAAGTATACGTACAGATCCGAGTAACCAGGCATCCCCTCCACGCACAATCTCCACGCCATTCCCAAGCTAGATCAGACACAAAAGAAGTTCTCCCCGAAGAACAGAAAAACCTGACATAGCCAACCATTCTGAAATCAGAATTGATTTTGTTGCAAAGACTCAGTCGTTGTCACAAGAAGAAGCGGAAGAAAATTATGATGTTCGCCAAATACCAACGTCCATCATCCACCCTTGAATTACAGAAGAACTGTTCTAAAAAACTCTGTAAAACCCGGATGGGTGGAACCTGATCTAAACTATATTTTATGATTGGATAAATTAAATGTTTTACCAATGTAAAGTATTTAATATTAACCAATCATGATCCATCTAACTAACAACCCACTTATTTGTAAGTGCTGAAGTTACTTGTAATTTCAGCACCAGAGAGATTTGAATTTAACTTAGAAATTAGTTGGACTCTCCCGAGCACTTCAGCAGCCGCAATAAACCAGTATACCCTAGATCTATTGAGCCTAGCAGAGACTAGTTAAACAACCTGAGACTAGATAGTATAAGAGTAAGATTAGGATCGGTATTAGACTAAGAAGTTGCACGAATCTATCCGGCCGAAAATAAGATAGCGTGACGAGCAGACGGTGTACCCTATCCGAAATTACTCTATGAGTTACACTCCGGTTCTAACTCAATTAATTGAGTTTATAAGTTTTCTTATAAGTTATTTTATTAGTTAATTTGTTAGCAAGAGGTATATGACCCAAATACGAGCTATTCAGCACATGAGGCAGAACCGCAGTTGCGCACTACTGTTTTTGAGTAATTTATTGGGCTGGGTAAACTCGCCTCACCCTCAAATAACGAGCACGGATCAATAGACGAAAATTAGGCCACTCCTCTTGATCGATTTAGAATTTTCATCTCTTGGTACTACATGGTAAAAAAAAACGGCTCTTTTCCAGTTCCCCCCTTTCAAATTCAATTTTGAAAAGTCTATTTAACTTTGTCAGAATGCAATCAAATTTGGCGTGGTGAACAAATCGACAATTGTAAACAAATTTGTTCTTCATACTTAACAGCGTAACATCACGCATTTAGCCGTAACAAAACGTAAAACAAACATAAAACTCGGTATTTTGAAAGGGGGGACTGGAAAAGAGCCAAAAAACTATTTTTATTAATCAAAAGTTATTTTATTTTTCTCATCATTTATTTTGTTCGAAATTTATGAGCTTTTTTCATAAATTAAAAGATTTTTTTTTTCAAAAACTATTGTCAACAAAATCGGTTTTCATCGATAACCTTACAATTCAAATAACATAAGATAATCAGATAATATCAGATAGCATGTTCATCGAGAAAATTTAGCTACCGGTTCTTACAAACAAAATTGGTTTGAAAATATACAAAA
>NW_026971638.1:0-1000 GCF_963678635.1 Symsagittifera roscoffensis | reverse complement strand
GTGTCAAGTGTTCTTCTGGGCTATCAGAATAAATTGCCACATCATCAAGATAAACCAAGACAAATTTATTAAGCCAGGGTTCCAAGACTTTATTCATAAGTCGGGAGAAGGTAGCAGGGGCATTAGTCATACCGAACGGCATCACCAAAAATTCCAGAAGGCACGGGGCTCCCGAGGGGGTTACCCCCTGGAAGGCGGAGGACGCAATCGTCACGTCATCCGGGCCAGTATCCGAGAGGCGGAGCTGATTATAGCCCTGTTGAAGATCGAGATGGGAGATGACTTTTGCATTCCGTAGTTGTTCCAACAGCTCATCTATCCTCGGCAAAGGATAGGCATCTCGAACTGTGAACTCATTAATACCACGATAGTCAATACACATTCTCATCGATCCATCAGGTTTTCGTACAAGAATAATAGGAGCAGCATACGGGGAGTCAGATATTCGAACACGTCCTTGCTCAAATAAATCAGTACATTGTTTCTTGAGCTCCTCAAACTCGGGAACGGACAATCGGTTCCTTCGCTGTCTCCTCGGCGTTCCTGTAAGTTTAACCTTATGATCATACTTGCCTCTGTGCGGTGGCAAGCCTTTAAAATCCTGAGTAATATCTTCAAACTCCTCGATCAGGGATTTTATTTCATCATCATACTCAGAACCAAAATCAGTTTTGACAGAAGCAATCTGCTCGGCAAGTTGCAGAGAAACAACAAAGAAATCAGAAGTTTGCTTCTTAGATTTACTGGCTTTATTCATAACCTTTTCCATTTTATCTCCATCCAAGAGAAAACATGAGACACGGCGATCCTCCGTAGTACAGGGAATCTCCACTCCATTCAAGCTGATGGTCTTAGCCTTCGGACGTATGATCATGTCCAATTCCTTCTGAGCAGGCAGCCCTAGAATCACATCAACACATTTTAGATGGGGCAAAACACGAAATTGGATGTTAGAATAATCAATCCCATTAATAATCAGTGATTCGGGAGTGAAACAGAC
>NW_026971637.1:0-14372 GCF_963678635.1 Symsagittifera roscoffensis | reverse complement strand
AAAAAGGACACAGCGGCAAGTATTCTTACAATCTCGTTTTGATTGCGAAATCATAAACGACTGTAAATAGATGCCTAACCGTACTAAAACAATTGTGAAAAAACTTTCAAGATCCTTGGAAAGATGCTGGATGCATGGATCGCTGGATGGTCAGAGTGACGTCTGGATGGACGAACGGGTTGATTGGTGGCAAATTGAAAGATGGATGGCTATGTGGCTGGTTGGATGGATGGCCAGATACATGGCAGGAAAGATGCGTAACTTGTTAGTTGGAACTCTAGATGGTTGATTGGCTATAACGGACCCCTTTATGGATGGTTCAATCGCTGTTTGATTGGGTGGATTGCTAAAATGATGGATTATTAGATTGTTGAATTGAATGGATGTCTAGATAAAAACAATGAATGGCTGGTCAGATGATTTGCTCGATACCTGGTTATATGGTTGGTTGTTTGAACGGATGAATGCTTGTACAGATTGACTGCTAGCCTTATTTTGCTAGATGGCTAGTACTGGATGAGTCGCTGAAAATATCATTAGATGGACGAGCAAGTAGATGATTAGATGAAGGGATCAATCGCTGCATATAAGCGTCGTATCTTTAGGGATACGAAGTTCATAAAGACTTTTCTCATAGTAGCATGCACGGCTGTAATTTTGCTTTTCACTTTTTTTCAATCCGACGCGGATCGATAAAAATTAGCTTTGACAAGCACTTGCTTTGTAGTGATGTAATTGACTTTTCCTGCTTTTCTTTCACTGTTGCAACCAACTGTGTGCTGGATGTTTTCATCAAGTGTCAAATGGTCTTTTAGTTAGACGCAAAACTCGATTCGGTAAACAAGTCAAAAGCCTAATTATGCGCTCTAAAATTAATGCCATTGAGGACGGCAAGACAGAAGCTGAGAATTCATCTGTTGCTTTTGTTTTATTGTCAAGACCAACGGCCAGTCATTATGGATATTTTTTCTGCTAATATGCAAATGCCCCTAGACCAGAGACGGCAACAAGGCTTGCATTTTTTCAAAAAACCCGTTTTTTTGCGTACTCACTGAGCTTGAAAGAGAGAACGCGTTGATAGAGAGAACATTTTTTTCTAGAGAGAATACATTGTAACCGAAAAGATTGATGGTATCCTATATGAGAGTAAGTATATGCACGAGGGCCAAGGGATAAAAAAATTGGGCGCTTAATTGATTTGTCCATGACCTGATTTATCATTGGAATCTCTGGAGCCGGGAATTCAATTTCAAAACGGTGAAGATAAACCAAACGTATAAGAAATTGATGGCACCAAAAAATTGAACTACACTCTTGAGAAGGCCTTAATCCGCCGTAGCATGGCCTTCAAAACAAGGAAAGATATCGCTGCGACAAGCTTTCAAAACATTTTTAAAATTTATAAGACTCTTTGCAAAAAATCGAGTATCTTTTTCAAATTAGGGAGAGAAGCCCTGAACGAAATTCTTCAAAAAGTGCAAATCTCTGCTTGTCCTGAGCTCTCAACAGCGCAAAGAAATCAAGGTGCTAATCTGGCAACTGAAATAGAAAGCTAAACTTGTTTCATGCATTCGATTTGTTGACTGATTCTCCACCAGTCATAGGTTCAGAGAAAAAGATCATACATTTAACGCAACATAATTTGTCAATGCCGGTAAACTTTGTGCATAAATCGTCACCACAACCAAGTGGATTGCAAGTTGCCTGCTGCTGTGCGGCAAATTGTTTTAATTGTTGAGTTTTGGCATTCATCAAAAAAGTTCAAATAATCTTCGTGCAGGGTTCTAAAAATATTGTTTTGATGATTATCAGCAAGATGAGGGTGTACCTATTATGCAAATTTTTGTAAAACTGGGAGAAATTGTTGAGAAACACGACACGATTTTTATAAAGATAAATAAATGTCTTCAACAAACGTTCATTCGTCATGTAGATGAATTATTTCGTATTCGAAAAACGATGACTCGAATGATAAACGGCCATAGGATTATGTAGATAAACATAAAGAATCATATTTAGCTCTACTCAAGTACGGTTAGTTGCCTGATTTTTCCAAAGAAGACCCAAAAAAGATGGTTAAGTAGGCAAACAAGTTCGAGACATGGACTTGCAAAACGGTTGCGGAAATTGAACCAGAAACTACCAATGACTGGAATGGAGAGGACATCTTACAGTTATTTGCTTAAAATTCTGCAAAACAGAAGAAAAACAGGACAGCTAATGAATGAAATTACTCGCAAAATCCGATGACGAAATTTCGCCAAAAAAGAACACCAGATTACACTGTCGCCAATCATTTTGAGATACACGAGAAGATATCTTGGTAAATTATCTGCTGTTACAAAATACAGAATTTTCCTTAATCACCAAGATGCCACTCGGAAAAAGTACCCTAATAACCCAAATATAACCGGTGAGGAGACAAATTTTTTTTAAAAACCGGTTAGGACTGAAAATTCAAGCGAGCAGACGACAGCAAAAGCAGTTAGATTTACGCATTGAAGGTTGAACCTGCAAAGCAGCACTGAGACAGACGTAAGCACGCGAAACAAAAAAGAGAAAAAGATCTTGAAAAAGTTGGACTAAACGCAAAGTGAGTCTTTTTGCGGTATCTTGTTATCGAAATTATTCAAGCTGTTGATATCCTTTCCTAAGTTAGTCTTTTCGTTGTTGGTCTAATGCGTTGCTGCCAGCTCAAAAAGTAGGCCAAATATCTGAACTGCTTCAATCTGAAATTGATGAAACATCAAACACAGTAACTCCGTTGTATTTTTTGAAGCTTCAGTTTTGAAGTAAAAAGCGCTGAGTTATCGAGTAAAATTAATCTATCATTAAAGCTCTACTCAACCTTAACAAATGTTAACTTAATATGAGTTCTTTCGCTGTGACTGCCTATAATATTTTTTAATCTTTTGTTTTCTCTTTTTGTTAGTATCGTCATTATTCGCGCAATATTTTGCTAAAAGCTGGCAAAAGTTTGCTTTTTTAAACCGTTTTATTCTGAAAGCTGCCGATTTTTTCTATCGAATTACTCCGTTTGAACTTTTGAAGCATAAGTTTTGATATAAAAGCGCTGAGTTGCCCCGTTTTACTAATCACTCATTAAATCTTTACTCAATTCCAAAAACTCTGCTAAATCTCTAAACTCAGACAGTTTTTTTACGTGAAATTTTAATTAAATTTTTCGAATTGATGATTTGCTGTAAGTTTGCAAAAGTAGCTTTTACACTAAATAGTTTTAACTGAAAACTGCTGAGCTAGCCTACAAAAGTACTCCGCTTTATTTTTTTAATCTTCAAATATGATCTAAGAATTCGTCGTCAAAAAGTATAAAGAAAACCGATTGATGGCTTACCACTCTTTCGAATAAGTGTTCTTCGATGTCATAAAATTTTTTTTCAGTTGTCAAGATTTGAGAAAAAAATTTGAAATTAAAAAATTTCTGCATAAAAGCTTGTCGTGAATGAACTTCGTTTTCCGTTACCTTTGCCTTTAGCTAAAATGTTGCAATCGATTATCAGACTTTTTCTCGTAATTAAGTTTGTTTACTGGATTCATCTGGACTCACTTCTTGCTGGTTTTTGTTTCGATTTTGGAGTATATGTTTATCATCATTGTCTGTAGCAAGGGTATTGCAACCAGTTACTAGACGTTTCCCCGTAAATAACTTTGTTCGCATTTGGACTCATTTTTGGTGAAACAGACCTTTTTTGAGCATGTGTGCGCTTGCAACATGCGTTCCATTTCATTTTTTTTGAAATCTTTGTTTTAAATTACTAACCCGATATGTTGAAGTTTTATTTAACTTTTTCAAAAAAGGTTTAATTGTAAAAATCGTCGGCTGTGATAACGCCTTGTAAGTTTTTTTGGGGTTGTTTCTATGCAAATTTGGTTTTTCACATTTCATTGTCTTGGCATGTTAAATAAAAAATGTCCGTTACTAATCTAGACAATCTATAAACTTTTTCGATTTTCACTTTCGATTTATTTTTTGCACGAAACGGTTTTCTCATTTTCTGTCAGCAAGTTTGTCAAGCAGTGTTTTTTTTTCTTCTTCTTTGACTAAAATTGTCTTTTTTTCTATTAAAATGAACTTGATGGACGACCTTAAAAATTACTCGGCTCGTGTAACAAAAGGCGCTACTAATTTATCTGTGATTTAAAAAATCTCAGATTAAACAAAATTTTACACAAGCTTGGTCCAACACGATTTGTAAACTCAAATTGCGAAAACAATTGCGAGTACAATTTTACATCACATGATAATTCATTAGTGAAATAAAGAGCACTTAAAGGTATCATCAAAGTCAAAAATGAGTCTCGTGAAGTATGGCTTGGATTTCTTCGGAGAGCCAGAGTGCGCATGCAATACCTGTGAAAAATCTTTTGAAAACAGTTTTGAAAAAGGCTTCAACGTTTCCTTCAAAAACGAACCAACGCATTCTAAAATTGCTAGTATTAACAGGTGTGATGCAGAGTTTTCATGTAAGCATACTTACGATTCTGCAAAAACGTCGCTCACTTAAACGAAGGTCTTGGCTTTTCTTCACAGAATGTTGACATAGAAAATTTTTTTGAGGCCTGTGCAAATGAGCCGAGAAACTGTAACAATCGTAAACGCGAGAGACACTTTCGTAAATCGTAACAATCGTAAACGCGGGTTTTGCCACCGGATACTACACTTTTGGCCGTAATTACATTTCTTCAGAGGACTCATTTCCTGTAAAACAGACAATAAGAAATGTAAACGAGATAGACAGTTAAGGATTTTGCCACCAGATACTACACTTTTTTCTGTAATTACGCTTGTTTAGAGGACTCATTTGGACTAAATTCCTTTGAAACAGACATCTTTTGAGCATGTGTGCGCTTGAAAAATCATAGCTTAATTAAAAACACTTCTGAAAGTATTTCTTATCGACTCAAAATTATTCATCATCAGAATGGTGACCATAGAAAAAATGGGAAACACGCTCTACCTAGTAAAAATTGACCGCACAGATGGACCGAATGAATACTGACTCATCTAAAAGATGACGCTTCTAATTTACCTGTGATTCCAAAAAGATCAAATAGATCAAAATCTTATCTCAAGCTTGGTCTAATACGCTTTGTTAAATTGCGAGCACGATTTCAGATCACAGGATAACTATTCAGCGAGATTAAGAAAACCTAGAAAAAAAAATCAAACTCAGACTTATTTGTGAGTTATGGCCCTGATTTCTTTAATAAGACGGAAACTCGAGAAAAACGTTTGAAAACAGCTTCAAAAGAGGCTTCAACATCCTCTTCAAAAATGAACCGGTCAAAACATAACATTGCTGGTTTTAACAGGTGTGAAGCAGATCTTTTATGTCAAAATACTGTCCAAATGGCAGAAACTGATGTTGCCCACTTGAAAGAAGGTGTTAGCTTTTCTTCGCAGGCTGTATATTTGAAAAACTTTCCTGAGGCAACTGCAAACGAGCCAAAAACTTTAACAAACGTTCACGCGATAAACACTCAGTCTGTCGTTAAACACACAATGATTCGAACATTCTGCAGGCAATCTGAATCAGAAACTGGCAATTGTGTTTAAATGATGAGCTCATCCTGCATGAAGCCGTATCAATCAAGTGACGAGGAGAATGCTGTAAGACTTTTTACTGACAACTGCCAAAAAAATTGTGATTGTCACCATACCAGACAATTTTCAAGAAAACTGAATGTCTTCTCCATCTCCAGACAGTTTAAAACATGTAACAAGTGCTATTTCAAGCATATGACTCCCATCCAGCGCTCTGGACGGAAATGTGCCAACAAAACACCTGAAAGAACCTCTTTTCAATGGTGCGAGCTTAATTCCACTTAATGCTCAACTTCCGATACGATCTTTCACAAACATTGTCTGACTGTCAGGTCGATTGTTTCATTGTCAGTTCGATTTCATAAAACTTTCCAATGTATTTGTTCTTGTCCGAAATTTAATGCCATCGGCTTTCAAGATGCTGAAACCTACGAAAAAAAATATAAAATTTTCAACATCCAATGCAAATAATCATGAAAATGGCCGTAGGGTGTGTTTTAAAAGTGACTGAGTTTTTGAAGCAAATTGTTTGAAGAAAGACTTTTTCTCTACTTTCATACGAGATTGAAAAAACCAAAAACGACCACTCGGATTATTCTTCTGGGAAAATTACTATGGCAAATTATGTTAGCTCTTCACTTTTATGATTCACTGCTGAGGTAATTTACGTAACCTTCTGATTTCTTCATCTAGACGTATGTTTTTTCGACTGCGACTTATTTTCGTTGTCTTCAGACTTTATTTTAAGTTTGCTCTGAATAGACAAATTGCCTGGGTTAAAGGTTAATTCTCGACATGATTGCATGGTTTACATGAAAGTAAATTTTTCAAAACTGTTTCGGACAATTTTACGAAAAAAAACAGCTACCCTTTTAACTGGGGGATTGAGTTGTTACGATTATCGTTTTGTTCAATTTTATTTCTTTTCAATTTTGTTAAATTGCCAAATCAGATACTTGTAAAAATATCTAATGCTTCCGAAAAGCACAAACAAAAATTTTGAGAGCGTTTGACTACATCTGCTTGCAGCTGGAGCTCTCAATTTAGCATGCTATTTTAACTCAAAATTCGAGTGATTTGTTGCAGCTGACAGCGGACTTCAAGACAAAAGGAAGTATGGAACGAGTTCGAGAGAACGAAATACCGTTTTTTTTGGATCTCACAAAAAATTAGCGTGTTGTCGGACTGCCATGCTTGACTTCTTCAAGCTCAACACCAATTCGAAACACCCGCAGATTGACAGATGGCTAGGTGTGTCTTTCAAGGATTGGGCCGACACGTATGTTCCGGTTGATTCGATTCCAACGTGTTAGAAATTACAGCAGGAGCCACAAATTACAAATAAGCTTTCCTACAGAGCACGCAAGGCCCCAAAGCGCTTTCAGATGCTAAGGATGAGGTGGGCAACGTACCTCGCAGGAAAGCGCGGCCAGCAACTTGGTTGTTTTCCTCATCAGGCGTTTTATCCTCGTCAACGGTTGGTTAGTATCTTAATTGCGAAAAATTTGCTACCTTTGTCAAATAATCTGCGTAATAGAAAATGTTCATTTTTCAGCTGCGAATTAGTTCAGTTTGCTCTATTTAGACGGCTCAGACAAAAAATTGGTGAGGTAGAAGCCGGGGAAATGACGATGCACGAAATTGCGGATCCTTGAGCACTACATGAACAATCCGTTGATTCTACCTGAGACGTTGATGAATCACCGCCCGTAGAAGTTTTTGACATTGAAGTGGACATTAGCAGTAGCAGAAACGGAGATTTTTCATGACTTTGTGAAGTCTTGTTGTGTTTTGATTCCACAATTTCGATGAAAAACGGGACAATTCTTTAAAAACACTTTTTGCTCACTTTTATCGTTTTTTTATCGTACTATATCATGTTTTTGATTTTGCTATTAAGCAAAATCTTATGATTCAAATTACTTCAAAATTTTTTGAAAACTTAGTATAAATTAATTTGAAAGTATATAATAATAACATAGTATGGTGTTTTAAAGGTTGTGTATAAAAACGAAATTTAATTGTCGTGGCCTAAATAGTCTGCTTGCTGATTTTTGAAACAATCGAACCATATTAACTTTTATAGCACTGTAAGTACAAGTGTAACCAAAGAAGGGTCACGGTAAAAAATAAGTGTGAGAGAGGGGTTTCTAATTGCAATAACTTTAGACAAATACCGCAATTAACTAACTCAAAATGCGCCGGTCGGTCGTTTTGAAATTTTTCTTCGAAGGTAATTAACCTGATTTATTCCGAGTTAGGCCTGTCAAATCCCAAACTGTGGCTTTTGGTGAAGTTTGGCTGGAGGGGGTATAGGGGCTCATCGAGCACAACATTTGAGAAATCACTCACCCGCATGAAAAATCTACACTAATTGACTTCCATATGGACAGAATCCCCTCCCCCTGGATTACCGACCCCCGCGAATTAATTACTGCATAGTAAAGGCCGAAACACAGAAAGCACCCCAACTTTTATCTCCCTTTTCCGATTTCATTCTTTTATGTTTTCACTTCTGATTTACTGTTTCTTCACTTCTGATTCTTAACTAAGGATGAGGTGGGTAACGTACCTCGCAGAAAAGCGCGGCCAGCAACTTGATTGTTTTCCTCATCAGGCGCTTTATCCTCGTCAACGGTTGGTTAGTATCTTAATTGCGAAAAATTTGCTACCTTTGTCAAATAATCTGCGTAATAGAAAATGTTCATTTTTCAGCTGCGAATTAGTTCAGTTTGCTCTATTTAGACGGCTCAGACAAAAAATTGGTGAGGTAGAAGCCGGGGAAATGACGATGCACGAAATTGCGGATCCTTGAGCACTACATGAACAATCCGTTGATTCTACCAGAGCCGTTGATGAATCACCGCCCGTAGAAGTTTTTGACATTGAAGTGGACATTAGCAGTAGCAGAAACGGAGATTTTCATGACTTTGTGAAGTCTTGTTGTGTTTTGATTCCACAATTTCGATGAAAAACGGGACAATTCTTTAAAAACACTTTTTGCTCACTTTTATCGTTTTTTTGTCGTACTATATCATGTTTTTGATTTTGCTATTAAGCAAAATCTTATGATTCAAATTACTTCAAAATTTTTTGAAAACTTAGTATAAACTAATTTGAAAGTATATAATAATAACATAGTATGGTGTTTTAAAGGTTGTGTATAAAAACGAAATTTAATTGTCGTGGCCTAAATAGTCTGCTTGCTGATTTTTGAAACAATCGAACCATATTAACTTTTATAGCACTGTAAGTACAAGTGTAACCAAAGAAGGGTCACGGTAAAAACTAAGTGTGAGAGAGGGGTTTCTAATTGCAATAACTTTAGACAAATACCGCAATTAACTAACTCAAAATGCGCCGGTCGGTCGTTTTGAAATTTTTCTTCGAAGGTAATTAACCTGATTTATTCCGAGTTAGGCCTGTCAAATCCCAAACTGTGGCTTTTGGTGAAGTTTGGCTGGAGGGGGTATAGGGGCTCATCGAGCACAACATTTGAGAAATCACTCACCCGCATGAAAAATCTACACTAATTGACTTCCATATGGACAGAATCCCCTCCCCCTGGATTACCGACCCCCGCGAATTAATTACTGCATAGTAAAGGCCGAAACACAGAAAGCACCCCAACTTTTATCTCCCTTTTCCGATTTCATTCTTTTATGTTTTCACTTCTGATTTACTGTTTCTTCACTTCTGATTCTTAACTAAGGATGAGGTGGGTAACGTACCTCGCAGAAAAGCGCGGCCAGCAACTTGATTGTTTTCCTCATCAGGCGCTTTATCCTCGTCAACGGTTGGTTAGTATCTTAATTGCGAAAAATTTGCTACCTTTGTCAAATAATCTGCGTAATAGAAAATGTTCATTTTTCAGCTGCGAATTAGTTCAGTTTGCTCTATTTAGACGGCTCAGACAAAAAATTGGTGAGGTAGAAGCCGGGGAAATGACGATGCACGAAATTGCGGATCCTTGAGCACTACATGAACAATCCGTTGATTCTACCAGAGCCGTTGATGAATCACCGCCCGTAGAAGTTTTTGACATTGAAGTGGGCATTAGCAGTAGCAGAAACGGAGATGTTTCATGACTTTGTGAAATCTTGTTGTGTTTTGATTCCACAGTTTCGATGAAAAACGGGACAATTTTTTAAAAACACTTTTTGCTCACTTTTATCGTTTTTTTTATCGTACTATATCATGTTTTTGATTTTGCTATTAAGCAAAATCTTATGATTCAAATTACTTCAAAATTTTTTGAAAACGTAGTATAAACTAATT
This sequence comes from Symsagittifera roscoffensis, assembly GCF_963678635.1. NCBI lineage: Eukaryota > Metazoa > Xenacoelomorpha > Acoela > Convolutidae > Symsagittifera > Symsagittifera roscoffensis. The sequence continues at coordinate 4,528 of NW_026971637.1, read as the reverse complement.
TGAAAGTATATAAGTATAACATAGTATAGTGAACTAATGCCTAGACATTAAGTTGTTGTTGAACTGGAGTGTGCTTTTTGAATCAATAGTCATAAATCTGAGCTGGTATTTTGATTCGACAGTTGTGATTAAAAAATAGGACACAATTTCAAAAATACTCGCGGTTCATTGTTGTAGTAGTTATTTCTGATCATAATATTACAAAAAGTAAGATGTTATTGTTTGAAATTACAAAAAAATTAACCGAATCTTAGCGAAATTTAAAATGAAACCATGAAATGAAAAATCAATGAAATTCAATTGAAAAATTCTCTTACTTGATGAGATATACTATAACAGGAATAGAATATTAGATTTTGAAAGAAAGACACATTTTCAGCAAAAAGGCTAACGTTTAACGGGCTACCGAGCGCAACGTTTAACAATTTCATTTTTTTTAGGCTTAGATAGCCTCTGTACAAATGAACAAACAAGTGAAATTTAAAAAAAAAACGTTGACACAATGTACAATTGTTGTCAATGCACAATTCCTTACTTTTCTGTTTCATTTCAACTCTTTGCATTTCTATGGATCCTAATTTATGTGTGCTAATTTCAATAATATTGGTTACTTTTTATAGCAAATTATCCGTTCGCTATTTTTTATATCTTGATTCGTTTTTTTGCCATATTGTTCAATCAAACGGGATCCAGTTATTATGCTCCTCATCCCCCATAGAAGTTAAGATCATCCATCCCAGCGTTAATTTTAAACTGATTTGGGGGATGTTAGTTTGGTCCATCAAACGCGCTCTTATTTATGTTGTAACGTGGGGTTTTAAAGGTTGTGTATGAAAACGAAATTTAATTGTCGTGGCCTAAATAGTCTGCTTGCTGATTTTTGAAACAATCGAACCATATTAACAGTAAAACTACTTGTGAAAATTTGCAGTTGGATGGCGGTGAGGAGGAAAAAGAGCTCACTTTTATAGCACTGTAAAAACAAGTGTAACCAAAGAAGGTTCACGGTAAAAACGAAGTGTGAGAGAGGTGTTTCTAATTGCAATCACTTTAGACAAATACCGCAATTAACTAACTCAAAATGCGCCGGTCGGTTGTTTTGAAACGTTTCTTCAAAGGTAATTAACCTGCTTTATTCCGAATTAGGCCTGTCAAATCCCAAATTGTGGCTTTTGGTGAAGTTTGGCTGGGGGTATAGGGGCTCATCGAGCACAACATTTGAGAAATCACTCACCCGCATGAAAAATCTACACTAATTGACTTCCTTATGGACAGAATCCCCTCCCCCTGGATTACCGACCCCCCGCGAATTAATTACTGCATAGTAATGGCCGAAACACAGAAAGCACCCCAACTGTTATCTCCCTTTTCCGATTTCATTCTTTTATGTTTTCACTTCTGATTTACTGTTTCTTCACTTCTGATTCTTAACTCCTGAGATATTTTTCAATCTTCTCATCTAGAGGCACGTTTTTCTGACCTTGACCTAATTTGGCCGCCTTCAAACCTTGACTTAACTTAAGTTTGCTTGGAATAGACAAAATTGCGTTGACAAGGTTAAATCTTGGTTTTCATGCAAGTAAATTTTTTCAAAGCTGTTTCGAACGATATATTTAGGGAAAAAAGGTACTCGTATAGCTGGCGGACTGAGTTGATACTTATATCGTTTCGATCATTTCTTATCTGTTCATTTATGACAATTTACTAAATCTGATACTTAAAAAACTATCTAATGCTATGAATTATAGAGCACGAGCTACCGGGGGCTTCTTTGGATCTCAAAAAAACAAGCGTGGTGGCATACGAGTATGTTTGACTTCGTCAAGCTCAATACCAATTGATAACAACCCCAGAATAACATATCGCTAGGTCTGTCTCGCAGAGATAGGGCGGAGAGGTATGTTCCAGTTGATTGATTTCCACGTGTCAGAAATTACAGGTGTCATAATTTACGAAAAAGCGCCCCTACAGAGCGCCCTCTTCGTCAAGACATCATCCTTGCCAATGGTCGGTTGGTATCTTAATTTGACATATACTTTGACATATCTTGATCATTTTATCAAATAATCTGCGGAATAAGAATTGTTCATTCTCAGCTGTGAATTAGTTCAAATTGCTCTATTTAGACGGCTCAGACAAAAAATTGGTGAGGCTGAAGCAGAGGAAATAACGGTTGACGAAATAGCGGATCCTCGTGCACTTCCTAATGAACGTTCCGTGGAATCTACTAGAGACCTTGTTGGATCGCCGCCCGAGGAAGTTTTTGCCAATGAAGTAGACAATAGCAGTAGCAGAAACGAAGATGATTCACCCCAAGAAGTTTGAGCCGAAAAATTGCGTGACATCATATTCGAGGAGAAGGGCGATGAAAACTCCCTCCCTCTCAGTGCTTCTAGATGCCTACTCATCCGATGAGTATGACATATATTCAATAATCTCAAGAACATCTTCAAAACATACAATATTTTAGGTACAAACAAATCAAAAGCATAAGGAAAATCATCAATAAAAAAGATTTTGGGAACAAAAATATGCATTAACCTCATATCAATCATCAATGTTAACGAAATTTCAAATACAAAAATATCATAAAATAATCAATGATAGTAAAGCATTGTTTAACAAACCGCGAGATGACTCGAACAAATTTTGGAGAGCGGTTTACGGTTGTGCTTTTTGGAACATGGGATTTTTACCCTGGAACAGTTGCATCAACCAGTAGTTATTTTTTGTGCTCAAAATGTTGTTTGTATTGATGATTTTCATGAAATTATTGAAATTACTGTGCATAAAATCTTGTTTAAATTGATAATTTTCATAATTTGATTTTGTGTTGCTCAGTTTCAATTTTTTTTGGTCCTAGACTTTTTTGCAAATTAAAGGCAATTTTATGGTGACAGCAATAGATTTTAGTGCGCTTTTATGGCAATTTTATGACAAAAACAATATAATTTCATTAATTTTAGGCCAACAACAATAGATTTTATTGCAATTATAGGGCGAAAAAAATTGAGATTATGTGTACATAAAGGTAGACTTTAGAGGAATTATAATGCAGAATAATGGCAATGAAGATAAACCACTTTCTTTTTTTTTATAATAGAAAATTTTTGCCTATTGTGGTTGAACACAATCGATTATAATGGCACTATTTTCGGAAAAATTTTCTCAATATAATCTGTTTTATCCGAGAAACTTCGGTGCGGGATGTGAAAAATAACAAGTTTTCAAAGCGATAATATATTATTTTGACGAGACAACGCAGACCCTAATAATGAAAATGATCCGATCGTTCACTATACAAAACTAATATCAAGATGATGCCATATCGCAAGTCCAGCTGTTTTGATTGTCGGTTTTTATTTTCTCCACTTTACTCTGGGTGGTTAGTTTCTTATTTTTCTGGTCCAGTCCTCTCTCTGTTCTATAGGTTAGAGAATGAGCTCTGGTGTCTGACTAGGTCTTTTGTGACGTCACTGAGTGTCCTGCATCCAGACAGGGCCATGGACAATCTCAATTCCTCATTTAGGATCTCAAGCACCCTTGATACTCCCTCTTCGCCCTAAACACATACTCTCACAAATGCAATAAAAATACAATAGCAACACTGCACAAGTGAAAGGTGACTGACTGAAGACTCAAAATTTGGCATAGATCCCGATCGTTTGCAAAAATAAGTGTGGCGTGGACACTAACTGTCAGTGCTATTTTCACAGCGGCCAGTGACTCTTTTATAAGATTTGATATAACACGCCGCTGCGGCTCTTTTAGAATATTTCTGGCTCAGTTCTCACCCCACAAGCGAGTCCCCACAACACTGGCCGTCCTATGAATACAGCATTGGCACCCAGTGCTAGTGCCTTGAGCACATCTGTGCCAGTGCGCACTCCCCCGTCCACAAACACTTCCACTCCCGATGAACCAGCACCCCCTTTCTTCTTAGCGACTGCACTCCTAACTGCCCGCACTATGTCCGGCAACATCTCGATTGTGGCTGGCACTGTGTCCAGCTGTCGGCCTCCGTGGTTGCTCACCCAGATGGCGTCTACTCCTGCCTCCACAGCCAGTCTCGCATCTTCACCACTATTGAATACCTGTAGACATAAATATAGTATAATCGTTAGGTTTTAGAGACCACAGGCCATACGCTGAGTATACACGATCATAGCATTTAGTGCTGCCTATATGATAGATAAGCTAACGGTGTTCTCGTTACCCACTCAGCCAAATCAGAAAAAAAGGTACTTCAAGTTTATCAACGCGTCATATTGAAACTGCTCCGAACACCGAACATCGAGCTATGACATGGTGAAGTCAGCAGGATTCTTTAATCAGCAGGATTCTCTAACCGAAGTGATCTAATATTTATGATTGAACGCAGTCGCGGATATCTTGGGGGGGGGGGGGGGGGTGGACGCTACCTCTTAGGGATTCGACCCCCTACCGACACAAAAACCCCTTTGTACAATTTCGAAATATCCGTTTTTGGCTGACTGACCTGAAAATTTTTCTAAACAACTTTGAAAAA